>NC_056573.1:22332717-22632717 GCF_018340385.1 Cyprinus carpio | reverse complement strand
CTAGTTTTATGTTGCTTTAAGGCAGTGTATTTGGCAAACATTATTTACTTTACAAAGTGAGCATGACAACTTACTGTACAGCAGATCCAAAATAATTTCATACCATTTACATTTCAGTTTAGTTTTACTGCTTCAATGATTGGTTATAACATTTCTCTTCAGATCTCATCTGTAGATCAAACTGCTTAAAAGTCTATTTAGATTGGACTAAATTTATGTCTGTGACTCCTTTAAATGCTCAGTTGCTGAAAAACAGTTGTAAATAGGGAGAAGGAAATAATATAATATAACAGGAGTACACCTCTGTGTGTTTGGTTAATTGTGAATACTATAATTATTAAGGATGCACTAATATAAACATTCTGCCTGATGATATTTATAGGCAATAATATTTGACTAAAATATTAAAATCAATCATTTTAAATCAAATTAATCATCACTACATTATAATTTTCAGTATAAAAGATTATATTTAACAGTGTTATTAAATTAGTAATAATATAATTAAAAAACAAATAATAATTTAAGATTAACTTTAGGCCCTTAATTGATGGAAAAAGTAATCTATAATTAAAAATAACGTGGAAAAAAATAAATTGCACAATTCAATATACAACATCGTTTAAAAAAAAATCTAGAAAATATATGCAAATACAGCATTATGAAATTATACATGCACTAATTTGCATACATTATTAGAACAAAAATCCGAACATTGGACAAAGCCAGGTTTCATTTTGTTGACATATTAGAGCAAAAGGTTTTTATAGAGGGGGTTTCTTTTGGCTGTTTCTATGGATATTTCTTTTTATCACTCCATACAGTAAATCAGAAAATACAGTCAACAGACAGAAGGGGGAAAAATCACTGTTTTTAGGGATTAAATGTTATATAAATCAAGTGAATGACACCTGAACAAATCCCTCTGTATGTATATATATATAAAAATAAAAATCTAGATGGGAATAAAACTGAAATGTTTGATGTATGCATTTTCTACACATGGTCTTTGGAGAAAATGGTCTTTATAGATATGTATTGTAATTGAAATCCATAGTTGCAAATAAAGAATAACATGCAATAAAATAAACACTTAAATATGTATTTTGATGTTTTCTTTCCACTAGTCTGAAAGAAGACAAGTTATGGATACTAAATAGCCTAAAATGTCAAAATGGACCAGTGCACGAAAAAAAAAGTGGTTTTGTCTGAAGTGCCTTGCCTTAAAACAAAATATTTAGCCCAAAAACAAAAGCCTGACTGCAGAAGGTTTTGTGATGTTAGGCAGTTCATTATCCAAGCAAACATCAGGTAGAAAGTACAGGATGTAACCAAAGATGAGTCCAGACTTTCAATAAGCGCAATTAAAAGTAATGTGCCATGTGTGTATTCCTGTGAAGGCTGTATATGAGTGTGAAAGTGAAGATTCTCTAAAATACAAGAACTGTTGGCCTTAGGTTTTCTCTCCATTTAAGAGATATTAAACAGCCTGCAGGGAACCATCTCATTAGATTAGCACATCATAAACACCTCTAAAGACCTCAGGACTACAGCGATGAGTGAGAAAAATACTGCAAATAGAAGCACTTAGGATAGTTATAGCACCTCTTTAAAACAAGCCGCATGATTTGAGGTACCACATCTGTAAACGGTGCAGATTGTGTTACACGGCAAAGTTGAATACTTATGGTTAGGAGTTTGTTCAAATCCACAAAACATGGTGAAGTTTAACATATCAGTGTCACAACCCCAGAGTAGATCCATCACTCACAGGCCACATACAGTAAACATTTCTCTTTGTGGGCAAACACTAGAATCCCAGTGTTTGCGTTTAAAAGTGTGTTTCAGCAGAGGAGAGTTAGGCCGCTAATGGGATGTAGATATTTCAAACATAAAAAAAAAACACTCTTTGTCCATAATGAGCCATCCCAATCTCCTGCTTTCTTTAGGGAAACAAAAACATACATAGAGGCTTGTGGGATTTCGGGCAGTCTGTGCGTGTCTATATGGTGGAAGAGAGTTTTTTCTGAAACCCAGCCGTTGTTTTTCCTCTATAATCCACAAGGTGCTTCCCAGCTGTGGTGGCAGCCTGAAGGGGAACATTCCGGGAACATTCAGGCCTGTGTCCAGGATATGGGCAGCTTTCATCCGCCTTATCGAGCTTAGGTCACAATCCCACAGATCACGCCCGGGTCTCTTGGCCCTGCACGCACGTACCTTTCAACTCCATGGAAAGATGACAAACAAAGAGTGAGAAAGAAGAGTTGATGGTTGTTTCTATATCTGATGTGGTAATGGCTGATGTGATTGAGCTAAACTAGAGAGATGCCGTTAATTTGTACAATCGTTTTTCCTGTCTGTTGTTGTGATTTTTAGGGGCCTGGCCTGTTTGACAGATGTGGACTCAGTGAGGATTTTGCAACCAGTCTTAGCAATTTCCTGGTCTGCTTTCATCTGAGATGCACAGACTCACCAGGTCCTTAGGAAAGGCTGTCCACACTGCCTTAAAGAAATATGTTGGCCAAAAATAAAAAATCTGTAGTTCGTTTACTAACCCTCGTATGGCTGTCATGCATGACAAAAGAATTAAATGGTTCCTTTTCTTTTTTCTTTTTTTTTAAGAGAAATGAAAACTCATCTACAGTGTAATTTCCACCACATCTCAAATTACATATTGTGCTTAGTTACCAAATAGTTAACAAAAAGTAACCAAATTTCATCAAACAAATATCACTGAACATTTTGTCCGTAGCTAATTTAACAGCTAACATTTTATTCATCTTGTATATAGACAATAATATATATATATATTATTATTGTATATTATTGTATATATTATTGTATATTATTGTATATATGTATATTCATTATCGATTTTTGTGCATAATGCGATTAATCGCGATTAATCACAGAAAACCAATGGTTTTTAAAGGGGTCATATGATGCTTTTTTAAAGATCATTATTTTGTGTATTTGGTGTAATACGGAATATGTTGACATGCTTTAATGTTCAAAAAACACATTATTTTTCAAATACTGTACATTATTGTAGGTCCTCTATTTCTACAATTCCCTCCTTTTGACAAACGCGGTCTGCTCTGATTGGCCAACTGGCCCAGTGCATTGTGATTGGCTGAATACCACAAGCACTCATCAGAAATGTAACGCCCCTTTCCATAATCGCGAGCTTCATTTTTCAAAATAAATGTAAAGGCAGTTAATAATATCCTTAGTTTTACCATCAGTTCAAGCCCGAAAGGGGAACAGAGTCGAGTGACAGACACACTGATAAAGCTCGTATGTGTTTGCAGTACACAAGCCACAGACGGTTAAGACAGCTGACTCCACTGTGTGACCCTGAGTCTCTCTCTCTCTCTCTCTCTCTCACTCTCTCTCTCTCTCTCACACACACACACACACAACGCGCAAAACTCCGAATTTGAACAGTCAATAACAAATACTTAAACTAATAACAAAACATACTTACAGTAGCTGATTCAGAAGCACCAGATTGTCATAGCAAAGTCAGTATTACCTCCTCTCCTAGGTTCATGAAACGGTCGTCCATAAAATGCATTGCTGTTCTGTTGTAAGTAATCTTAAAGATTCCTAAATGCATCTGCTTTCGGAAGGCCAAATAAAGTGTTTTTGCTTTCACCTAGATACACACAGCATCTCCCTGACATGACTGCTTCAACACTAACTGCAGTTACTGAAACCACGCCTTCTTTCTTTGCGTGAACATTTGGGCAGCATTACGCAAATATTTCCACACAGTGACGTAGACATGTGGGTGTGTGTTTGAATGAGCCGTTTTAGGGGAGCGTGGCAGAGTCTTAACTTTGATAAAGAATATTTCTTTGGGTTTGAGACTTTAGTCTTTGCAACTTCAGTATCTTCTTCATGCACCAAGAACTTGTAACACTCCAAAGAGAAAGGAAAAATTGAAATCGTATCATATGACCCCTTTAACATTATTGACATAAAACCAGGCACAATGTGTCATGAGGCACGAGCTAACACACAATGCACAATCACGATTGACCAAGACCATACCAGGGTCATGCATAATTCTGAGGCATGATTTAGAGACGCAGGGCTTGAATACTCATGATGCGTCAATGCACAAATATTTTGTGGAACATTTCAGCTGACATGTTTTTTCAACACACAAATGACAGTGGTCAGCACTTCTGTCAAAAAGAGCTGAATTTTCGGACTAAACAGGAGGTAGGCAAGCTCACAGAGCGTGGCTTCTCATCATCACACAACACTAATAATTCTGACTATCCTGCAAAAAGCACCAGTCCAACTGTATGCCCACGTCAGCATGTCAGTGTGTTGCACATGAGATGTGTCAGACCGTAGCATCAGATTCTTTAGTTAGCCTGAGTTTGCACGTTCTTGTTTGCATTATGTGCCACACAACCAGAGCCAATTTACAATATACAGTCTGTATTTTACAGGAATGCATTTCTACATTAAACATTTGCTTTGTATGTGTGTAAAAAAAAAATCAACCTAATAATGAAGTAACAGTGATTTCTACAGTGATTTACATATTTTTAGTTTCTTATATTGTAAATAAGTGTGCCTAGATTGGAATTTATTCAGAAAATGTTTTTTTCTGCAAGTGCCTAATCAAATTAGCATTATTAACAATGCTCTGCAAAAAGCTATTAACCAATTACGGCTTCAGCATAACATAGGGCTGCTAATCACTGGGGTCCAAAACAACATTGTACCAAAAGACAGGAACCATGGTATGCTTTTGGTTTAAGTTTTTTTTTGTCATATCTCTATATTGTTATGTAGTGTGAATGCAGAGAAGAAAAAGACAGGTGTGTGTGTAATTGAGAGGGCCGGCTGGTCATTAAGGGCCTTATTGGTCATCAAGCTCGCTGTGGGATCTCATTCACAGTCTGGGCTAATTAAAGAGCCGTTAAATTGTTCACTTGGGAACATGACTGAGCACTTTCCCAGACATATGATGATTAAATAGAAGTCACAAATGGGCCACATTTAGTGGCCTTTCAAGCTGATCTGAGACCCTGCCGCTCTTCAAAAAAAAGAAAAAAAAATTGTTAAGACGTATGTAGCCTGTATGGAGCCTGTTGATATTAAAATAATCACTTGCTACTTCTTGGATCATATTAAAATGAGGGGTGTATATTATCTTTCATTTTTTTTATCCTCCTACAAAAAATATTAAACAACAGAAAGCCTGTACAACAGCAAATGATGCTCCCTGATTCTCAGTCCCTACAGGTAACTAACTAAATACTGGAGAACTGACCTTATAAAACTGATCTAGCGCAGGATGACTCAATAAACCATACCAGTCAGTATGTGAAAAAAGTCCAATTTAAATTTAGACTTTACTGGGTTTCAATATTTTACTAAATTTCTCACAAAATAGTATATTATATATTTACTTAGAATTTCATGTATTCATCAATCACTGAAGCTATAAAGGTATGCTAATAAAGAAACTCATTATTGCTTGTCTTTTTCATTGTTACCACTTTGTCTAGGCCGTTTCCAAATATTTGAAGAGCACTGTATATAAAAAATAACTGTTAACAATAATCCTCATCATTTCATTTATTTATTTATTAGTTCTATTCGCTGTTTTATAATACATTTGAATACATTTTATATTAATAATGTTTTATACTTTGCTTTTATTGTTTTATTTTTATTTCTTATGCAACTTTTGTGATTATGTTATGTTATTATTTTAAATCATTTTTATGCAAAGCACTTTTTACATATGGTAAATTACTACTATTACTTTTTTTATTTTTTTATTCATATGCATGTTTTATATAGTAGATTTTCATACAGTGTTCTTCAAAAGTATGTATAAGAAAACATACATACATGATATATGATATATACAATACTCTTTCTATTTATGACAGCATGCATTAAAAATAATAATAATAATAATAATAATAATAATAATAATTTCAATTTCAAACTGCAAACATCTTCACTGCAGTTCCTCCCTGATGGACTAGATGCACACAAGAGATGAGGAAGTGTGTGCTCACAGTTTTTAATACATAGCACAATAGCACAATAATAGCACAATACACACAAGAAATAAGCCACCAGGTTCACAAACTAACTAATTAACTATCTAGATCCAACTGGACCAGCTAATGGTGATAAATGATCAGCTTTGACCATTCAACACCCATCAGAAGCTAGTTCTATCTGGATTTTCAGGTAGAATAAAAATATATGCATGTAGGCTGAATCTGAAAGGCACTTTGAACCAAGTTGCAACACACTAAATTCCCACTGAACTTTCTCGTTGACTGACAGGATGATAGCAGTTTTCAGAAATCTTCGGAGATATCATCGCATGCTTTTCTTCATGCTTTTGACTGATCTCTAAGTCCATCAACAGCGCAATCATGTAAATAAGGTTGTCATAGAAACGTGGCTTTTACCGCAATTAGAAGGAGTGGGATGGATCACGTGGAAGCGGGAATAGAGAGAGAGTGGCTTAGCCTATCAGTTAGCAGGTGTCAATCACAGGCACGCCGCAGGAGGCCCACACTGGCTCGGAGCTGAATGCCCCTGCTGAAGGAGGAATCGATAAACAAGACAGCGAGAGACAGCGATACACTGGTGATGTGTGAAGGTGGCAGGTGAAGGTGACCCGGGTTAGGAGGAAGACGCACACACACAGGATAGAACATACAAAACTCAAGTACCTAGAGACAAATACACACACCTGCTGCTTTCTGTGATGGATGGAGCCTGACATTGATGTAGTTTGGTGTCACATGTAATGCCACCTGTCACATCACACACTACATAGGAGGGAAAGATCATCTCACCATCTGTTTTGAGAAGGCATGCAGTTCATTTGGAAGCTATTTTGTAAAAAAAGAAAAAAAAATGTTATAATAATCAATAATATTTAAAATAATATTCAAATAATGTTATTTTAGTATTATTTATATACTATTACAGTATTGATTAATATTGTGAAATATATTTTTATATATTGTAGAATTTATATTCCCATTAAGCTTTTATTTATTTTTATTACTTTCAGCACTTCAACGTAAACTTATTTCAGTTAGTTTCAAGGAAACATTCATTCATTCATTCATTGTTTTCCATCTAATATTTAGATTTTATTTCCACTTTATTTCAATTACCAGCAACTATTTTTAATAGTTTTAGCTCCATTTAACAACAACAATACTGATGTGGAAGTGGAACTAAAACATTTAATCAAATAAGAAAGACTCTGAAACAAAAAGATTTCTCTCCCATCCAAAGCAATCTGACTCCCTTTCAGTTTATGTGTGTGAATTTGAATATAAATTCCAATAATTAAATTCAGGATAGTATAGAGAAATTGATCTATTTGTAAGGCAAATATGACATATGACTACAAACTTTTACAAGTATCTTTACAAGAAAAAATGCTTGTGCTTTTCCTCATTTGGAAATAGCATTGGATAAAAGCATCCGCTGAATGAACAAATGCCCAGAAATCTTCCTCATCCAGTCCACAGCTCATCCAAAGCATCACAACTCAGTCCTTACATCCACATCCAGTCACTGAGTCCCTCTCAGAACCGCTGTTGCCACATTAGCGCCGGTTGCTAAGAGACCCCAAAGATTCCAGGATCCCCATGTGCCCCATTCAGGCCCACAGTCATTTAGATGGAGTCCTTCGTTCCCAGCTTTGGTTACCGAGGGAGGGAAATTGGTATTTTGGAGGAGAGGAGAGTACCATAGTGAGAGAGAAAAAGCAGGAACTCTGAGCTGAAAACATCCCACAATCCATCTTCTGCCATGGTAGCCAAATAGTCAAGCCCATAAACAAAGACAACTTGAAGAGTGATCAGCAATAATGAGCTGTTCGTAATGTCCGCCGGCCTTCTTTAGGCCCAACAAAGCAATAAACAGCTGGAAAATAACCAGACAGGCAGAATGACTTGTTGACCGGGGATAGTGAAGAGAACAAGGCACTTTGACTCACTGAATATGTTTGCCATACTGCTTCTTGGAAAATTCAGCTAGTGGAATCCTGTGCAAGAATAAAAAGTTATTAGAAAACAGCCCTCAGAAGCTAATTCTAAATGTTGGTTGTCTGGTTTTTTGAGTGGAAGAACAACAGCAGAGCCATGACGAAGCTATCTAAAGTACATGCTATTCTAGCTGCCTCTCTCTGATCATGTTATGGAACATTTCTCATCACGTCATGCATAGCGGTTATCCGATAATTGCTAAACTGGTGGTGTGTCAGCGGCGGTGGCGTAAGGCTTTGGCTGGAGCTTATCCACAAATTCCACTGAAGTTATAAATCAGTGACAGTTCTGAAATCTGGCATCCGTTCCTGTGCAACACAAACAAAACTCCACTAAACAAGAGACGCCTCGCCACTCACAGAATACTAAACACAAGGATTAGGAGGGTAAATGAAAAACAATGTGTTCTTCTGTCTTTCAATCAGACAGATGGTGGATCTGCTGTGATTTGGCGAGAATGAATCACAACACCTCACAACACTTTCGTTGTTAACTGACAAGCTGCACAAATCCACATTCATTATCAGCGTTGATTTGCGCAGCTTGTCAGTTAACAACGGCTCTGTGTAGTAACAGCTGCTCTATGTGCGCCTGATAGAATTTACCGCTGATTAGTACGCATTAATTATCAGCTAATATTTATCATGCACCCCTAATATTAATGTTGTTTTAAAATATTTTAATATTATTAATATTAAAACTAACTGCCGTCATGTGTGACATCAGCTGAAAAGGTAACTAGTTTCAGAGCTGTAGCAAGATATTTCAATTGCTGAATGATTACAAAAGACCTTTTTTCTGTGGAATAACTGTTGAAATTTTCGCAATAAAACCTGGAACGTGTGCTGAAAACAACCTACAGGGTCAATTTTGAGTTAATGTTAACTTTAATGTCTACTTCCAAGGAGCAGGAAGATGGTATCACTGTAAAAACATGAAATGCTGATAAATGTAGCAGAACAGCTGTTTGGCCTCGTTATGATACGGGGCATGTGATACTGCCATGAATATCAGCTTCTTCTAAACCTCAGCATTGCAGGAAGAAACAAACAAACAAAAAAATAGAGCTCAGGGCATAACCTCATATCAAACAGTGAACTGTGACTCAATGATCCAAATGTTCAGCTCCTGTTCTGACACCCTCAATGTGGAACACATCTGCAGATGAATTAACCACACTGGGGTCAGAGGTTAAAGTGTTTAATCACACTGTGCCCGTGGGGCTAGTGCCATGGCCTTGTCCAGCTGTGCCTCAATCGATTTAAATGCCTCATCATCATGAGGACGGCACCACAGGCCACAGGCTCAGGGGTCAACAGAGAGGCCATCTCGTGAAATACTGACCCCTAAGAGAAACGGGGTTCATGGAACTTGAATGGCGTGAACGTGACGGAGCGAGATGTGGTGTCATGAAGGAGAAAGGGAAATACGAGGGTGAAGAGGATGTGACTGCAGTTAAAATGCAGTTGTGTTGATATACAGCATCTGTGGTCGATATGCAACAGTTCAAAGCTGCGATCAGACTCTGATTCCAAACAACCACTACTACAGGATTGGGCCTCATTTTGGAAAGAAAGAACAATATCGTTGAAAGCGCTTTGAAAATTATTTATGATTGATGAGAATGGGCCTTCAGATATATGAACTCTCATTTATCATTTCTTAGAAGACCAAATTATATGTCTCAGTTGTTTCTATTAAAATGTATCCAAAGAAATTCTAGGAGAAGCATACAGTATGATACATAGTATGATGTAAATTAAATATCATTTGAAAATTTTAATATATTTTGTTATATAGTTCCATTACATGTTTTGCAATCTCCCCAAAGAAAATTCATAAATAAATGCATATACAATTAATAAAAAAATAAATGTTATTTCATATAAATAAATAAATAAATAAAGTTTGATATATGATGCTTTTAGCCACTAACTACATAATTCATTGTTCCCTCAGAGTCTCCGAGTTCTCAAAAGTCGAAACTCTCGAACATCTTCAGCACATTTGCACGTCAAGATATTTCAACAGAATCTAACAAAACACCTTCTGCTGGCACACAGCACATCCAGAGCACCTATAATAACATCTAACCCTGAGAATTACACGTCTTCTTCCAAAAGACAGTAGGAGGAAAAACAGACAGCTTATTTCTTTTGGTCAGCTGGTTCACTTGAGTATTACGACCAGGTGCTCAAATAAAAGACACCTTCGACTTAAAGCCCCCCCCCCCCCCATGTCGATTTACTTCTAAGTTAAATAAATAAAGAAACACTTGCGTGTGCTCTTCTTAAGACAGTATCAGAGAAAATGTGGTGAGCTCTGGAACATTCTGTTTCTGTTCACTCCACATGTTTACATATTAACCATTAAGCACCGTGGCAAAACTGGGCATGTGTCTGGCCGGGCATGTGCAACCAAAAACAGAGGGAGAGAGAAAACCAAGAGGGCAATGGAAAACAAGAGAGAGCAGAAGTTGGCTTTGTCTTACAAAAAAACAGATGCAGTAGCTGCAGTACCAAAACACATTTCCAAGACAGGAGATCTAATCTCGCTGACCCCTCAACTCTTTACGCTCTCGAGCAGTTGTTTGCTACTGCAGTTGTTCTGTTGTGGTAGACACTACAGCAGTTTCTCTACTTGCCATATTTGTTCTCTGATTGCTCTGTAAGTGTCATATTATACATTTTGTATGAAAAAATGTTTCTCCCTGAGGTCCACTCACTTGTTACGATATAATTTTGCTTTTATAATTTACACTCCTTTCTCTGACACCTTAGGCTCGTTTACACCAAGGATGAAATACAATATCTGTAAAGATTTAATAATAAATCTGATTCCACTTTTTTATCTCCAGCCAATCAGAATCCACCCAATTTTAAAGAGCTCTGACATTTAAAGCAGCTGACGACATCTGTTGGAGTGGATGCTAATATATCTTTATACGTAGTTACCATTCTTGGTCTGAATGAGTCTTTACATCATGTGATATGATTTTAGTGGCGAGCAATTTGTCTGTTCACACCAGATGTGGCTAAATCAATCACAAATCACAGAAATGGCCTTTTCACACTTGAAATGGTTAATTCTGGGTCATTCAAAAACCTAGGTAAATAGAGTCCTGGGTTATCTAGATTCACGTTTCACGCTTTCGCTCATAATTTACCCGGGGTTAACAATTAATCCTGGGTATTCATAAACTGACATTTTATATTGTACATTTCTAAACCATGGGTGAAAAAGATAGTACGCCAAAAAATGAGATGTCTTTGGCTTGTCACCATATACCCTCCACTTGTTCTAAACTTAAAAAAATAAGTAAATATATAAATAGACAAATGAATAAATAAATACTATGGAAGTCAATGGCTACTGTCAACTGTTTGTTTACCAGCTTTTTTCAAAAAAATCTTCTACTGTTTTCAGTGGAAGAAGGAAACTCATACAGGTTTAGAACAAATGAAGGGTGAGTAAATGGTGACAGAATGACATAATTTTCTGAGTGAACTATCCCTTTAACATTCTTATTTGCATATTTGTAGTGTCAGTGTCATTCATTGGAAGAATGCAGCATGCAACCTGTTTACATAACGCCTCTACCATTGTGCATCCTCATATTATTGCAGACAGCCTTTCCTGAATGTACTTTTCAGACTATAAAGGTCTTCACTCAAATTCAAAATTTTTCCATCACCATTTTACTTTTTTTTTTTCAACTCAAATGCTGAAATGGCTGTTTATACAATGCGCTGTGTTTCTGTGGCATGTGATGAACTACATGATTGGGTGTCTGTTGCTAATCATACAGCCGTAACACTCTAACACTGCATCATTTCACACTGTACATGTTAATGTAGTGTTAACTACAACGTTAAGTTAATCACAAGTGTGAAACGTTCTTTTACAAGGTTTAGAACACCAATAACTCAGGGTTAAGCACAATGAGAAACACAATAAGAGTTGTCAGAAGTTTAGTGATGGTGATGCTGAAGTCATGCAGTCGTAGTTTAGTTTGTTCAAAGCCTACATTTAAAAATCCAATTGGGTTTTTGTTGTGTGAACCAGGGTGATACGAACCTCTGTGTTGGCTTACAAAAATATATCATCACTGTAGCGCTCTATTATAGACCTCCATGATTGTGGCAGGTTTGCAAAGCTGAAAAGTGCTGTTTAAACTGTTTAAATGATTAGAGGATCTGTTAAAAATTTCAGATGTTTCTAACTGCCATTTTTGAGATTGAGGGCACAAAGTCTCAGACAGTATTTTTGAGCGCCAAATCTTAGAAGTACACTGCCATAACAGCTGGTCTTACTGTCTGAGAGATGCGATCAATGCTATAGGCGTCAGAGGTTTTAAAGTGGGACCTGTGGCCTTTGGAGAAATTCAGAGTGATGGATGGACATCATTCTTCATATCTCGTCTCCTCTCCCAAACACTTTTGTTCTCATTGACCTTGTCTCTTTCTACTCTGGAATGTTTTTCAGCTGGTGATAAAGGGACACCCTCACCTCTTCCTGTACCCTGTGTTTCTGATGTGTGGCACCCTGGAAAGCTAAACGCAGATTAGGGGAAATGGGTGCGGGAGAGCAAGATGGCTGCCGGAGGGCCCAGTGGGGTGATTTTAGTGATGAGTGAAGATTGGGTTTCAAAGTGTTGAGAAATGCTACACAAACGAGGTCTACGGTGAAAACCGGGGGAAAGGCAGGGGCGTGGAGCCGTGGGTCATGTGTTACCACCCCGGGCAGAAAGAGAGGCCATTTAGTGGCCATTTTAGCAATGATGGAATGGCAGGTACCACCTCAGCACCTGCATTCGAGACAGTCAGAGAAGGTCACACAATCTCTCTGTACCCCTGGGTGGTCTCTGTGGTCATTTCAACACCTGAGTATACAGAGGACATAATGTGATGCATTCTGTGAGGTCTACAAGGTTCCTTTTGGGAAGCAGTTTAGCTCAAAAATTATTTTTCACACAATTACTAACACTAACATTACTAATTCTAACACATCCTGAATATGAAAAAGTTAACAAGGAGGTCTATAATACTTGGTTAAAAATATATGTAAGCATTCTTTTTGGATCCCAAAAAAATAAAAAAATAAATAAACTTGAAATCTTCCACAGCCATTTTTGAGCTAGTTACTGGAGTTAATTACATGTGACTCTGAAGCCACAGGAAAATAACACTGATGGCATCACAAGCATACAAACACAGTCCCAAATCCATTACTAGTGACTATCCTGAGCTGTTATGTTAGTACCAAGAGACATGGAAAAAATTAAAAAGAAAAAAGAAAAATCATGTCACTTTCATGCATTTAAGAGTCTCCATAAACAATCAGACAATTGTAAAATAAAATATAATGGAAAAAAAAAACTGACCCCAAACATTTGATCTATAGTCAATGTTCAATTGATAAATCAACAAAAAAATTATATATTTATTTATTGATGAAACTGATAATCGTTAAAATGATATGCCTAATTCTAAATGTCTCTCAACAGAGCAAGATTTAGAACCAAAACGTTTTAGAACAAGATGATGTAGTTACACCATCCACCAGCAGGGTAAATGGGTCATACTAACCAGCCATACCAAAACAAGTTGTTTCATCACTTATCAGAAGTACATGCAACCATTTAGGAAAAGTGGTACCAGCAATCATTCTAAAACCTGAATAGCTAATCAACACTACATGTATAACCAAGTTGATTACTATCTAAATCCAGGGTCTAGCAGTCAAATAGCTTCAGGGGGATGACCCTCATGCCAGATAGAACAGCACCAAACCAACACAAACCAGCCATGGAAGCCCTGATGTAGGTGAGATTTTGCTTGTTAACTTACGGGGAGACACCACAGACTCTCCAGAGCCTTCACAGCCGTCCTCATCATCACATTCACCACTGCTCTCTCCACTGCCTCTCTCGTCCCAGGACTCCCTGTGCCCCACACCCGGCATGACCTCTTGAATCTCCTAAAAAGAAAAAGAAAAAACACAAATATCAAATCAGTAATTATCAGTATTAAATGTAGGCGTGTACATTAGACATAGAACACAATCAGATACATCTAATTCTGAACAAGTGACAGTGTGTGTTGGAATAAACAACATGATGACACCATGGTACTATCTGTACCAAATGCAGTTTCGACAATGGATATTCAGATATGATGTGCTCAATTAACTTTTTTTAATTTTGGACACTGGAATGAGTATATGAATCTTTTCACTGACATTTCACTAGATTTTCCTTCCCCTTCAGTACAAGATTTTGACCTCAGGAAGTTAACGAATTTGATTTTAATCTTTCACTACCTGCTGGGGACTAAATGTCACAACACACTTCCTATATACAATTCTTTGAAAGTCACTTTGCACAGAAGTGCCCACTGAGGAAATAAATGTCAATGTAAAGGTCAAACTCGCATAACCCTTTAACCTTTGAGTCAGCACAATCAGGATGCACACGCTCGCCATGACCTTTCACCCCCTGCCCAGGGCTTACGTGTCAGCTAGAGATGTGAAGCTATAGATAAATATAGCAGGTTGGCCAGGAGCTAGACAGACAGATAAATATATAGATGATATTAATGGACAGTAATGACAACGGCTCCACACACATGGTTCAACCCTCACTGCTTGGCTTTCTAACTTTGTCCTGACAAAGCACATGGACGCTTTTCAAAAACGGCCACGTGCAGATTGACGCAAACGCAGAAGATGACTCTTAACCTCAACTGGTGCTCTAGGGAAAGTGTTTCAACACTGCAAATGCACCATCATGCACTCAACTCAAACCTTTTCTGTTCCTTACTAATGACCTAATACGGAAGCACTGATTTCATTAATATTTTTAGATCAGACTGGTTTAGTTTTATCCTAGTCTGAGAAGCCCTATCAAATTGCAAAGCCACAAACACAAAAAACATTAAAGTAACTATTTCCAATACACATGAAGCTGCATTTCTCATGTGTACCAGTCTTGTTATTGTTAAATAACCAACTAAATCTATTAAAAATAATTTTTGTTAACCTAAATCTGAAATAAAATACACTTAAAATACACATAGATGAAAAACTTAAACTTAAGAAAAACTTAAAATTAGAAATGTCACCTTGGCACCTAACTGAAATAAAACGAGTTAAAGTCAAAGCTAAAGTACTAAAATTACTAAAACTGAAATAAAAATAAATCTAAATGGAAAATAAATAGAAATATAAAAAACCAACTAATGACAAAGCACATTAAAACAAATTATAACATAAACTAAAATCAAAATTTAAACTGAAAATATAGAAAAGCTAATTAAAAATATAAATAAATACTTGTTGTAGTATACCAATAATGCTATAATAATATTAATGTATACCTGAGTATTTTTAATTTTACAGCTTTCAGGATTCACAACAACTTTCTATGAGAGTTTCTAAATCTGTGAAGGTCTTTCTAAATTGATGCACCGCAAATCATTAACAAACATGTACAGTCTTAATTCTCAACTGGTTTTGCTTCAGGACCCAGATTTCAAGTTGTGATCTAGTACTATAATGGTTTAACATAGATGTACATAAAATGTCAATAAAATTAGAAATGCATTTAATATTACCAATAACTGCATAGGCTAACAATTTGCACAATTATAAATAAGTCAAGTTTCGAAGTAATGAATTACTGGGAGTTATTTATAGCATTTACCTTCTATTTCTTTTCACTGCTGATCGTGACATTATTAGAAAAGCCCTGTGAGCATTTGTGGGTTGCGACCATAGACTCTATAAAAACATGGACGTAGTGTCCGTGACGTCACCCATAGACTCCTGAAGAGTGTTTTTGAAGCTCAAAGTGTGCAGAGCAGGCCGTCTCCATCTTGGCAGCGCGTCACTGCGCTACTCTCCTGGATAATCGAAAATGGGCAAAAAAGGCAGGAGCAGGTTGCTGAAGCCACGCCCACCTAGCTCGACGGCAGTGTCAGCAGCGACAATCCACCTGTCATTTAAGTGGCCATGCCCTTAATTATGCAGAACTTTAAGGCTTAATATAATTTAAACTGATGAGTTATAAAAAAATTCACCCACCTCACAAAATTAGCTATATATACCAAAATAATTTTTGAACCAGGCTGTAAGCATGTTTTTTTCTGCTGTAAAGTTGGGCATTTTAACATGGGGAGTCTATGGGACTGACTCCCTTTTGCAGCCAGCCTATGAATTGCAGTTTTAGTCACTTTCGTGTTGGCTTCATGAGAGAGAGCGACAGGTTGCCACTCGGTCGCGACCCACAAGAGAACCACAGATCTAGAGGTTGAGTGTACAAATTGCAAGCAAAATATGTCTCATAATGCTTCATCTGAAACTCCCAGTCAAGATGACAGATGCTTTTCAGCATCCTGATGCCAAACCTATTCCTGTCTTCTAATCTATTTTATTGGTAGGTACATAGTACTCCTGCATTGAGAACATGCCCTGCTGCACTATCAATAGACATAATGCACACTTGCTCAGCCCAGTACAGACACAAACACACACATACACACACACACACACACACAAACACCTCCTCAACCCCAGCATATTGAAACATATAAAGGAAACATCATGAAAAACAGGATTTTCTCTGCTCTATGAAAATAAAAGGTGGAACTGTTTATGATTTCACACAATAAAGAAATGTGCAACACAGAACTATACCACACAGTCTTTCCTAGCTGAGTTACAGAATGACGTTTGTCAACCAAAATGAGAAGAATGAGTGGGTGTTCACAAATGACTTGCATTTTTGTACAATTCTTAAAAGAAAGTTCCCAAACAAAGCTTAAGTTTATTCTCAACATAAACAGACAAGTGCCGTTTTGAGCGGGAAGCTCTTCATGTGACTATTCTTCTTTATCAGACTATTAAAACCATGTCTAATTACCAAAAAACAGCTGCTGTTGAAAAGAAAATGCTGTTCCTCAAACAACTGAGAATTGATCCAGTTAAAGGAACAGATTGGAAGTGCTCAATGCTATTTGTATTGAAGTCATATTACACTACAGTAATTGCTGAAGTAATGCATATGGATTTCCAGTTAATATGAAACAGCATGCAATTTGATGTGTTAATCATAGACAACGATACACAGTTGCAAGGTACTACTCAATTCTAACTGAACTTTATTTACACCTATATGCTTTTGATTTAATTTGTATGTAAAGCAAAACTTTTCTTATTCTGCACACTTTTGCTTAATTTAGTCATTCCGAAATATTCATGTTTATATGCAGTCACAACTAAGAGCACATTAGCATTAAGACCGCCGACGTTTATCCTCCCAACAATAATATAAAGTCAGAGCTTGCCAATCATAGTGGAGGTCATTTACATACAAACAAAAACAGCCCACATAAAAAGGTCAGAAGTGGGATGAAAATGGTCATTCAAAATTAAAATCAACATTATAAGTGGAATTAAAATGCTAAAGAAATAGAACTCTGACTCAGTAAACCAAATACACTGAATTTTACTTGAAGGCATCAGCCCAACCATTCCAACAAAAGAAATATAATTAAATGTGCAAAAAAAAAAAAAAAAAAAAAACTAATCAAGTTTTCCTCATCTGTGCTTCATGTAGTCCATTAGGTCCAATAAAGTCAACCAATGTTTATAAACAAATCTCAGAAATGAATATTTTTGATCAAAGCCCTTAGAGACCCATCAACCTTGCAATCATGCAAAGTAGTCAAATTAATAATTTAATTACATATGCGTGTGTTAATGGACTGACTGGCTCTATGGAGATCTCCACCAATACAGACAGAGTCTAAAACCCATTAAAGAGGCAGTGCTCTGGACTCATTTCCTGCTAAAGCTCTCTAATTAGACACACTATAAAGAATTAATTAAAGAATGAAAGACTGCAGTGACCATGGTTATGGTTTATTAACTGGCTGAAGGCCCAGTTATCTCAGCCTCTCTTTCTAATTCTGAAAATGACAAACAATGCTACACATTTTTTGTCACATGGGACATATAACTCACACTTTACATACTCCATTAGGCAGACAGTATAAAAGGAGTTCAATATGCAACTAATATCATCATCTGTGTGTGTGCCTCTCTTCCTGTTCACAAAGGAACACGGCCAAAATTCTCATCCTACGAGAGCAACAATCGCAGCTAGTCCAGACATCTGTTCGAAGATGTTTCCAAAGTGAGATCGGACAGCCTCCAGGCTAAATACTGCAATGGGGAACGTTCCTGCGAGGGTCACTATTGAGACAAGTTAATTTGAACATCTAGATTAATGTTTTTTTTTTTTTTTTTTTTACTGCAAAAACGAATTTTCTTACACCATGTTGCCCAATGAAAATAGCTAAACATTCTTATTAACTCTTTCCCCACCATTGACGAGTTATCTCGTCTTTTAGAAGACAACAGCTTTTTGTGTTGTTTACGGCTTTTTTGTGTTTTCAATTTTATGGTATATAGATGGCATATAGATTGAGTATTCAGACGACCAATTTCATACCTTTTATGAACCTTGACACTGTTATTTACTTGGCAGTCTATGGGACAGTCACAGGCCTCCCGGTTTTCATCCAAAATATCTTAAATTGTGTTCCGAATACGAACGAAGCTTTTACGGATTTGGAATGACATGGGGGTGAGTGATTAAAGACAAAATTTTCATTCTGGGTGGAGTATCCCTTTAAGCACATCAACTGATATATTCATTTAAAACTGGACAAATCTGGGTTATATGAAGCGATGGGAACATTTTTTGTAAGCGAAAAAACAAAAATAACGACTTTATTCTACAATTCCTTTGTCAACAGTCTCCTCTGTGTCTCTCCATATCACCGAATGCTGCGTATGCTCTTCTGCACCATCCGTGCCACAAGGATGCGATGTTTTCTTTAAAATCAAAGCTAAATACACGTGTAAATAGCGCATCCTTGTGGCACGGATGATGCAGAAGAGCATACGGATGTATATGGAGTATTCTGACGATTACTTTTATACCTTTTCCGAAACTTTCATTTTGGGGTGGAGTATCCCTTTAAATATGTAGTCTGTTAGTTCAAAGAGGTTCACAGACTGGAAGCATGAGGACGGGAATAATGTCTCTCTTTTCCACTGCGGAATGATCCAAATGAAAAATCAGGTACTAGGTCAGTAAAAGTTGTCAATGCACCAACTCCCAAAAATATGCAATAAACATAAAATACCTCAGACATTCAAACACACACACACTGGTCCAGTAAAATGTACAAGATTAAATTCCTTCCCATGTCCCTTAAACTTTCTATTCACTGTAAAGTCTAAGTTTCCAGAGTGAAAGATCCTCTCGTAAGAGCAGGTCGAGGTGTGTGTGTGTGTGTGTGTGTGTGTGTGTGTGTGTGTGTGTGTGTGTGTGTGTGTGTGTGTGTGTGTTAGTGGCTAATAGCTCATGCTGCTTTGTTGAACAAACCCCAGCAGGGCTCAAAAAAACACATTCCAGGAGTTAATGACCAAAATGAGGGTAAAATATTGCATATTTACTGCACACTGGCATCCAGAGAGAGAACAAGAGAGAAAGGGAATGAAAAAGGAAGAGAAACAGACAGAAGGTGGGGGAGAGAAAGCGATCAGGTTTATAAATCTGTGTGAGAGCAGAACAATAGCTCACTAGAGAGCTGACAAACATGCAAGAAGACATTCTTAAGACATTAAAGGGCAACAGAGCAGCAGTGTGAGTGTGTGAGGCCAAGCTTTCTTTCTCACGGCTCCCTGAAGAGGGTTTCTGCTGCTTAGGGTGAGCTCTGCGCTCTCATGAACACACACACAGGCAGGGTGTGTAGTTAACAGTCCCACCCTCACACAGACAGACCCCATCAACTCATGAGGTCTAGAACAATAGACTGCTGAAAGAAAGATAGAAAGATAGAGACAGACAGATAGACAGACAAAAGTGACAGAGAGAAGCAGAAAAGAGAGACATGCACAACCGTTCAATTGTAAAAAGTATGAAAGAGTGTGCTAAACGGTGTTATTTTTGTATTTATGTAATTTTGTATACTACTTTAGTACTTATATACATTTATATACTATTAGAATTTTTATTTATATTCTAAGTTAACTCTTTTTTGTTAAATCTTCAGTTTGAATTTGAAAGAAAGAAAGAAAGAAAGAAAGAAAGAAAGAAAGAAAGAAAGAAAGAAAGAAAGAAAGAAAGACAGAAAAAGAAAGAAAGGCAGGAGGAGTGACAAACAGGAGTGTGCAAGAAAGAAAGAAAGACAGAAAAAGAAAGAAAGGGACAAGAAAAGAAGAAGGGCATGGAGGACGTGAACATCATTATAAAGAATGCCCTCTCCTTCTTTTGGCTGCATTCTTTCGCTCTGAACTTCACGACTCCAGGACAAACAGAGCTCGGCGTCTGCGTGGCACAGCGCTCATGTCAGTGACCTCCTCTCCTGAAGGAAAAGGGATTTCACAGACATCAGAGTGCCTGGCAAATCCTCTCATACTTTCCGTGGACACAGAGGACGTGCTGCTCGAATGGAGCTGTTTCAGGGAGTCGCGGTTTCACATGTGAAATAACGTCAACAGGACATTAAATGAACATGATAAAACACCGTCAGGAGCGATCTGTGAGCTATCAGGCATGTGATCAAACTAGCCGATCATCTGAGAATCACTGAGAACTTAGCTGTACGGATTGAACAAGAATAATAAGTCCAAATGAGACTAGAGGAGAGGTTAGTGCAGAGGAGATGGCATGTGAAGAGATGAGGTGACAAAAGGAGGGAAAAAAAATACAGGAGACTAGAGGAGAGGAATTGAAGTGAAGTCAACCATCCTGTTGTGGAAGCAGAGGATTCTGCTCTGTTCACATGTTTGTGTGATTCAAGATTTGTCATAATGCTGTCCAGAACATCAGAACACGACTTTACAAAACAGAGAGAGTGCTCAGATGTCCATCTAAATGCTTTTGATTCCGTTTGCATCCACACAGACATTACATAAAGCAATAAGCCACGAGAGGCTGCAGATTACATTTGAGGTAAAAATATGAAGAAATAACAAAACAGTGGCAACAGCAATGCAGTGGAAGTATCAATGTTCAATAAATGATTAAATGTATTATTATTAAGTCAGTATAATACATTTTTATATTATACAGGCTATTATATTGATTTTAAATATGATTAATCTGATCAGAAATTTTAAATTAGAAATCAAAAAGTTGCAACTAATGTATAAAAAAGGCAGTTTGTCTATGTATACAGCATCTATCAATTCAATGATCACAAGAAATGCAAGAGATAAAAATTCACAAATTAAATTAATAACACATTTACATTTATTTCTATTCATTTAACAGTAGCTTTTATCTAAAGTGACTTGCAAATGAGTTGACCAGGCCAGCACAGACTAGAACTGATGTGTCAGTGCAAAACATGCATTAGTTATTTAAGTGATCACAGCTTCAAAATACTCACAGCTATACTCACAAAAGGCCATGCATTCATACAGTTTCATAAAGTTAAAGGGGGTGTTAGGCATGACACATTACAGCAAAATGATTTTTTTTCTTAATAAGAATGATTTTTTTTTTTATAATAATATTGTTGAATTTTTTTGAAGGTTTTTTGCCTCGTTTTAGTTTTTCTTACCACATTTGCATATACTGGAGCATAGACGTCACTGATTTGTTAGATTAATGCATAACAAACTATTCCAAAACAAAACATCTAACTGTATAAGAAAAATAACATTAATTCAAGAAATACTCCCCAAAACAGTCTTAATTATCATTTATTTTAATTTTTATTATTTGTATGAAAATTAATAAATATTAACTGTTAGCAAGTACTCTTCCTTTAGTAAATTAACTTGCAAATTTCTCTCTCTGCCCATTGCAACAAGTAAAAATGCGAAAAGTTGCCTATAAAATGTTAAAAATTATGGATTTCAAATATATTAAATTAATATAATTATTCTTTTTATAATCAGAAATTGCAAACATTTTCCATCAAGTATCAGTACTGATATTATCAATATTAACCTTGTTCGTACCTGCAGATTGAAAAGAAAAGCACCCTCAACCACTTAAAACACAAATTTGCTTCTCTAATAAATTTATCTTAAGAAAGTTACATATTTTTACAAGACAAAATACTGATTAAAATTACTTTTTTGCAATAAAATGATGATAAAACTTACATTTAATGATAATATTAATCACAATAAACAATTATTTCACTAATAACTAAATAGACACATACTTTATTAACTTAATTACACTGTAAAGATTGATTGGTTGATTGATTGATTGATTGGTTGATTGATTGATTGATTGATTGATTGATTGATTGATTGATTGAAATTTACTAGTCATTATTGAGTGAAACCTGTTCCAGTTATTTCATTGTGTATGCTGTTTGCAAGCTACTCTGCTCATTAATATGAATTCAGCTGATGTGTATTCACTGGTGTGTAATGCATATATCAATCACAGTGCAATGACACTGAATGCTGCTCATTTAACGGTTTCATCTTCACTGGACTGTTGTTGATATTATGCCCAAAGTGAACTCAGATGTGTATAGATATGTGACAGCCAGCAGACAGGCAGTGGTGAATGTTCAGTGAACTCTTTCCAGAGCTGTAGATCTCTCTACTCACTTCAAACGGTGTGTTCTGTTCTCCCTGAGGCCTCAGACAAGAGACAAGCCTTTGATACAGAATACCACTATACTGTGTCTATACTACACACCTGATACCCTGCTATGAGAACGGACTGTTGAGAAAAAAAATAGAGGTCAAGTGATAAACCAGAGTAAATAATCAACACACACCTGACACCAATCAGACAAATAACTGACAATTAACAATTAACACTACAAACAGTGTGTGTGAGTATAAGCATTGTGTGATACAGATAGTTTTGTTTTTTTTAAAGATAGGTATATTTAATAGTTCACCCCCCCTCCCCACCACACACACACACACAAAAAAAAAAAAAAAATCTGTCATCACTCGTATCATGTCTTTCTAAATCTGTTTGGTTTCCATTGACTTGCCCAGATTTTTTTGTCCATACAATGGAAGTCAATGGGAACGAAACTGTTTGGTTATCTATTTTTTACTTTCCACAGAAGAAAGTCAATCATACAAGTTTGGAATGACAAGAAGGCAAGTAAATGATGACAGAATTTTCATTACTGAGTGGACTATCCCTTTAAAAGTGAAGATTTCAGCACTAATAGGTCGTAACAAATGAAGTTATCTTAAAGAGAAAGATTAGACTGAACAAAAGGAAAAATAAAGGTATACTGAGAAAAATGAAAATGGTCATTGTTGACTTGCCCCTCATGTCATTGCAAACCTTTTTCCTTTAAAAGAAGATGTGTAAGTCTGTGCATGTAGTCCATATGACTGATGCGCTATATTTGAAATAATATGTCAATAAGATACATACTGTACACTTTGTGTAAGGGACAGACCAAAGCTATTCACAAAGAACCTTTCCTTGCTCCAAAGTTCCTAAATTTCATGTGTTTATTTTAAATACATTTGAATAATGCACAAAATAAAAAATTATCATATGGACCACTAATATTTTTTAATGGTGTATTTTTTGCCATTTTTAAAAGTTCAAATCAATAAGCCACAAAAGGCCATATATTCTTCTTTGGTTACGATATGTTGAGAAATTCAACAAAGTTTTAACAAAATAATAACAACAACAATATAATAAAATATATTAATGTTCAGTAAATAATTAAATAAATAAAAGTCAATATAACAATATACTGTAATAGCCAATAAAATTTTATAATTTTATATAGTGATTTTAAAACTTTTAAGGGGTGCTGTTAACCTGCGTTACATGTGATGAAAAAAATTCTCTAAAAGAGAAAGGGCAGACTGAACAAAAGGAAAAATAAAGGTAAATTACTGAGAAAGTCCTTTAAAGGAACAGTTCACACTTAAATGAAAATTCTGTCACCATTTAGCGACAGACAAAATTTAAGCTGATATTCACAAAAAGCTTTTACTGCTCAGAAGTGCCTAATTTTCATGCTTGTAATTTAAATAAATTTGAATGTTTTCACAGTAAAAATGTTAATAATGACTGTTCCTCACACAAAGATACCCATGGACCCCTTTTATGTTGGTTTTATTAGTATTTTTGGAGCTTTAAGGCACGTTCACACCAAGCACGATAACTATAAAGATAACGATAAAGATATAGTTCTAAAAATCGTTTTCAGTATTAAAGAACACACCACAACTATAACGATAAAGACAAAGAAAAACGATATCGTTGGAATCACTTTCAAAACGATTTTTTTTCCAGCTGATGAAAGATAAAAAATTGACAGCCAATCAGAATCCATCCTGCTGTAACGAGCTCGAGAATTTAAAGCGGCGGACGAGCGTGCGCTTAGAATAAAAAGAAGATATCGTTCGCTGGTGTGGACGCTAATATCGTTATCTACATTTTACATTTAATCATTTAGCAGACGCCTTTATCCAAAGCGACTTACAAATGAGAACAGTAGAAACAATCAGATCAACGAGAGAACAACAACGGTATACAAGTGCTATGACAAGTCTCAGTTAGTCTAGTACAGAACACGTAGCCAGGGTTTTTTTTTTTTTTTTTTTTTGGATATGATAGACAAGAAAAAGAAAAGGTAAGTACTAGTATTAGTTGTTTAAGTGCAGGCGAAAAAGATGAGTCTTTAGATGTTTTTTGAAAATGAGTAAAGACTCAGCTGTTCGAATTGAGATCGGGAAGTCATTCCACCAGCTGGGCGCAGACCAGGAAAAGGCCGTGAGAGTGATTTTGAACCTCTTTGGGATGGCAACACAAGGCGTCGTTCACTTGCAGAGCGCAAACTTCTGGAGGGTGCATAAGATTGAACTAGTGAGTTTAGGTATGTTGGTGCCGTGCCAGTGGTCGTTTTGTAGGCAAGCATCAGTACCTTGAATTTGATGCGAGCGGCTACTGGTAGCCAGTGTAACCTGATGAGGAGAGGAGTAACATGATCTGTTTTTGGCTCATTGAAGACAACCCTCGCTGCTGCATTCTGGATCAGTTGTAGAGGCTTGATAGTACAGTACATGCAGGAAGGCCCGCCAGGAGAGCATTACAATACTCCATCTTTATAGTTATCTTTATAGTTATCATCCTTGGTGTGAACGGGCCTTTACAATCCCTGTTCACCAATTACTTTCATTGTTTTTCGAAAGAAGCAGCTCACTAAATTACTCCTTTCATGTTCCATGGCAGAAAAGAATAAGTCATACCGGTTTGGAACAGCATGAGAGTGAAACACTTACGACAGAATCTTCATATTTGGGTGAACTATTCATTTAACTGATGTTGTAGCTAAAGACCAAAATCCACCCAAAGGTACTGGCAGTCCAAACAGGGCGGATAATAAATACGTTTTCTGTAATGCAGTAAAACAGACTTCCTGTACAGCAGGTGCTAAGAGAACAGTAGTGCCGCAGGTCAACACAAGCCCCTTCTGATACTCTAAAAGTGAAAAGCTCCCTTCCCTATAGTCCACATTTACACACATGAGTGTGATGACATGCGACAGTATATGAGTGCTGAAAAACACACAAACTCACAACCCGAGCACAGAGATGCTATTGTGTCTCCACACCCAAAAGCAGCTGTGCCGCTGGCCTGTTCTCCAGATTCCAGTAGGGGATATTTATGGGGAATCAGACGTATTTATTAAGCTTTAATAGGAGTGGCGGGCCACGGCGACCTGAACTACAGGCATCAGACCACGGCTGGGTTGTTTCATGTGTAGTTTAACATCCACTGAGGAAATCTGACATTTCTTTGCACTTTTTAGCACACATATATACATATCTTTCATGCATTCTGTATTTTTGTCTTCATTACAAATAAAAATGTCCTTAAAAAACAATATCTGATTTTAATTAGAAATAATTTTGTTAAAAAAAAATGCACTTGATGCAAACCTGCATACAGTGTTAAGTCTTGTTTTCTGAGAATATATCTTGAATTAAATTTATTTAATTCAAGATATTTTAATTAAATAAATTAATTCAAATAATTTATTTTAAAGCATAAACATCAATAAAATGTGTTAGATTTTTAACAAGAAAAAATTTAATTGTTTAACTATTTAGATTTTAGCAGTTTTGCCTCTCAAATACATTTACCTGGTTTTAAGGAAGTTTAGATATTTTAAAATATATATATATATATATATATATATGTTATAAGACACATATTTAGGAAATCTTTAAAAAAAAAAATACTGATTAAGATATATCAGAAAATATTCTTGTTTGTAGATCAGGAATCACTATTATCAATACTGAACCAGAATAATTTTTGACATTTTATTGCTCGAAATTGCTTTACCAAACATGCAGGATTTTTGACCATTTGACTGTATAAAACTGGAGTCTACTGTAACTGAAACAATCTGAATTGTAATTTTTTGCCATTTCCTGCATTTGGACAATAAATTGCAAAGTTATAAACAATGACTATAGCCAGAAATGAGATTAAACTGTGAGCTAAGGTGGAGACCAGCCCATCAGAGATTAATCTGGATTGAAGGTGTCCAGACATTCTGCTATGTACACAAACAAATGAGTGTGGGTGGATCCCAGCTCCTAAGCAGCTAATCTTAACTATCAAAGTGAGGAGAGCAATGTCAGGCCAAAGTCAGGGATAGTCAAAGTTTAAGGGTGAAAGTTGTTTTCACACTTATTTAACTGCTTGTATAAGTGTCAAGAAAAAAGAAAAAAAAACCTTCAGTTAAATGCAAATTATTACCACTGTGAGTATCAGTCTCAACTGTTAACTACTATAACTTCATAATGAGTTACCAAAAATGCAAAATGATGACATTACACCTGTTTATTACTTAAGATGCATCAGATGGGAGTTCCATCTTTCTATCATGAATGCAAAACAAGAGATGCAAAGAATATGTCAATAATAATGGTTTCAAACAACACCAAAAGTGTAACAAAAACAAAACAAAACTGAACAGCAAAGAAATAAAGTGAGAATGAAAACACAAAAGAAAGCAAAACTGCAAAAGAAAGAACAAGCAAATGAAAGAGAAAAAAGTGTGATAGAAAGAGGTGAAGAACAAAAGAGAGTAAAATAGACAAAGAAATAGAGTGAATGAAATACAAAAGAGAAAAAGAAAGAGCAAAAGAAAGAAATAAGCAGCTAAAGCAAAAGTGAAAGAAAGAAAGAAAGAAAGAAAGAAAGAAAGAAAGAAAGAAAGAAAGAAAGAAAGAAAGAAAGAAAGAAAGAAAGAAAGAAATGTCATGAGCAAGAGAGCTGGACAGACTATTGCCACACAGAGCCTCGGGGGATTCTGGGAAAATCATCTTTTATTCTGAAGGTCTTTCAGTGTGCAGTCTGCTATTAGCATGACAAAAACAGCACTTTGCCATCCAAAATGCCCTGTTTTCTGAACCTCTGCTCCTTTCAACTCTGTCGTTCTCTCTGTGTCACTCTCTCAGTTTCTTTAACCACATATTTCCCCGTTCAAACTTCCAAAGTACACAGGATCAATATTTCCATTCTCTTTCTCTGCGCTGAGACTAACACAGCAGATTCCACTGGTGGTTTTCAGTATTCATAATCGCAATAGGAAATCAAATATTTCTCACCATCTGGGAAAAAGAAATTCATAACTTTATCAGGGTGAAACAGGAGTGAATATAAGAGAGAGAGTGTTAATGTTCTTCCCTTATCTGTAAGTTTCCATAAATGATTTCATTTTTCTGTTCGTTTAAAGGCAAGTCAGAAATAAGCACTCTGATGGCTATCAGATATTACATATATCAGTAATGGAATGGGAACAATCAAACCCAGAACAATAAAATGGACTGCATTTTAACAAAATAAAATGATTTTCTATTATACATGATATTTCTTATATGTATGTTTCCTATTCAAACAACAACAACAACAACAACAACAACAATAATAATAATAATAATAATAATAATGAAACCAGAATGACAGTATTTTGTCATTTTTCAAAACTTTTTAAAATTAAAAATAGATGCACAAAAAGAAAGAGCAAAGGAAATAAATAGTAAAAAAAGAAAGAACGAGTGAAAGAAATTGCCTGAAGCTGTATTTTATCAAAACAACGTCATTTTCTATTCTACATGATTATTGCTATATATTTTCTATTCAAGAAAAAAAAATATTAGTAAAAGTACTAATACCAATAAAAATAATTATATAATTATTATTCATATTATTATTAACTATTCAATTTATTTATATTTATTTATTTTCAAACATGCTGAAAATAATACTACATTAAGGTTTCATTATTATTATTATTATTATTATTATTATTATTATTATTCACATGAGTGTGAAAAAAATCCTTGTTTTAACTTAACAGAAAAAAGAGATGTGAAATAACATACTAATACATAAACTGGAACCACTTGTACATAACACAATTAAAAATCAATTTTAATAAATTATAATATTTTAATTATAATTCAAAATTAATGTAAATTTCATATAAAAGTGTTTATGACACAGATGTGTTTGTCGTGTGTGATAAAGCCACTGTGCATATACAGAATGTGTGTGTGTGTGTGTGTGTGTGTGTGTGTGTGTGTGTGTGTGTGTGTGTGTGTGTATTAGGCCATGATGTTCTCACCATTGTTTACTGATGGCACCAGTTCACGAGACAGATAGATGACTCTGTTAGGTCAGTCAGCACAGATTCAATCTACAGCCCCTGCCACTCCTCATTTCTACTCTTTAATTCTTCACTTCCCATCAGAATCTACCTTACTTCCACATGTGACGTATAAACTCCCTTCCTCCACAGCCATAGCTGTTAAACAAATCTAAAAGTCTGCACTAGGTGCCGTTAATTAGGCAGAAGTTTCATCAGTTAGTTATTTTTTGAAGAACATCAGAATCACTTTGATGAGCTGTTTAATTCACATCTGAAAAAGAACCATATGCCCTTGTTTCCTGCCACATTGTTAATGCATGACTGCTCCATCAGGTCTGTCAGAATGAGAACAGAACATCTCAAACAGCAACAGCAAAATGCTTCTAAAGACATCAGCACATTTCTTCAAACTGCCTATAGTGGGTCGACAACACTGCCTGATTTGATTAGCGTTGGAAAAGTTGTAATTTCTTTTATCATAAAAAACCAATACATGCAAAAAACAGAATATTAGTGGAATACAATAAACAATGTTGTAAAAAAAAGTGCTCTAATGGTTATCAGATATTACAAGGGCTGTCACTAACAATTATTTTGGTAATCAAGTAATCGGTTGACTATTCTGACGATTAATCGAGTAATCTGATTTATTTTTCTTTTTTTTTTCAGTTATTAAAATAGAGCTTAGCGAAGCTTAAAATTAGTATGAGCAATGAGGCAATAATAATTGGTTCAAATAAAATATCCAAAGCAAGTAATCATATGATTGAACAAAACCTAAAATACATAGTGTAATAAAACAATATAATCATAACTTATGTACAATATTATATCATTGCCTGCAGAGGGCACCAACGGCCTGACAATTGTTTTTACACTTTACAGCATGATCTAATCATTGTTTAATATTGACTAAACAACATTTAATTCAAATGTCCACTTGATCATTAATATTTGGCTACTTGGCTATTTCTACCCTATGATAGAAATGCTATAGCCACTGTCATTTCTTGAACAAGAACATGTGGAAATCAAAACATGCAAACTCAGAGTTAGCATTTTACAAAGATAACGATGTATTTTTCTGTGCTGGTGTAGGTTTATAGAATGGTGCATAAGCAACTCAGACTCACAGCATATGCAGAGATGCAGTTTGAGACAGTCCGCACATGTAAGTGAAAACTGTTTATGTGGAGCAGCATTTACTGTGAATGTAGCCGCTCTAAGATGCACATAACCTACACGCATAGAAATAAAATGCATATTAAACCTGCAGCACATATATTTATTTAATTGAATCACAGCCTTTGTGAATTCATAATAGCACTATGCTTTATTAGGATTTTTAAATGGTTTTCATATTTTGTGCAGCCTTAAAAAGCAGTCTAATAATGCTTTTCATGGATTCTCGTCCATGGAATGTGCCACTTTCAGTATTTTGCAGGTTAATCAACACGGGCTAAATATATAATCGAGTCCACGAATTGTGGCAGCCCCAGATATTATAAATATCAGCAGCTGCATTTTAATAAAATAATACAATTTTCTATTTTACACAACATTTAATATCATGTATAAATGTATTTCCAAATTTTAAATTTAATTGTATTATTATTGTTATTATTAACTATTATTATTATCTAATAAAATAAAATATTTTAAAGCAACAAAAATACTTCCAGTAATATTTCATAAACATCATCATCATTATTATTATTATTCACATTCATGTTTAGTAATAAAATCAACATTTTATCTTAAAAGATAAAAGATGTGAATAATGTTCTAATCAGCATATTTCTTCAGACTGCTTACAGCAGGTCAACAACACTGTCTGATGTTATTATCATTGTAAAAGTTGTGATTTCTTTTATGATAAAAGTTTGCAAAAAACGGAAATATAATAAAAGTGAAAGTGAAAGTGAAGAGAAAGTGAAGTGACGTGTGGCCAGGTATGGTGACCCATACTCGGAATTTGTGCTCTGCATTTATAATCACCTAAAATAAGCAATGTACCACTTTTGGTCACTGATAGGCATCACTAAGGTAGCATTTTGCATTTAGAGGTCTTATCTTCTACTGAATAATCTACACTATAACCTGTACATATCCCTTACAAAAACTAGTGTTGTGGTAAAATGGTGCTCTGATATCATGGTATTTTGACCATATTGACTACCATGTTCATGTAAAATTGCATTTCAATTAATACCATGGTGTTACTATGACAGTACAATGCTTAAAACCTGTGGTATTCCCTGAGACACAGCTGATGGATATTCCCTAGCTCAAACAACACTCATGTTATGCAAATCTGTGAACTTGTGCATCATGGAGCAAAATTTAGCCAAGCAGAACACTATGATGATAACCCTGCTTCTGTTTACAAGTTTTAAGAGCATCACATTCATCTAAATCTCATTCTAATTTGGTGTAAAAAGGGGTTATGTGAACATAACCTCCCAAAGCAATGTTTGATCACTATGGTTGCTATCTTAGAAAAAACATATTCATCAATGGATCAATTAGTAATAGATTTTAAGCAATTACTAGTGAATGTTATACTTCTTAAAGAGATAAAGAGAAAAATGATTTACTCATCCTGATGTCGTACCAAACAAGTGTAATTTTAGTGTCACTGAGATACTATTATACTATTATAGTTTTTTAAAACATTTTGAATTTAGTTTTTATACTTTGTCTGCATTTAAATTTTAAAGTTTAAGAAATGCTGTTGTCTGTTTTTTTATATGTCTACATAGTTTTTATTTATTTTTTAATTAAGTTTTAGTTTTAGATGTTTTAATATACCACGAAATGTTGCCTTGGCAAATAGCTGAAATAAAATGTTATTTAAGTTAATTAAATATGTAAAATAAGTTTTTTATATTTAATTTTATAATGGAATTTTATAAAACAGAAAAGTAACCAAAAAAACAGATCGGTAAATGAGTAAATAATAACAGAATTTTTATTTTTATGTGAACTATCCCACTAAGATGATATAGATGTGTGCAGTAGTGTCACCAAATCGTGATATTTCTCACCATGTTGAAGAGCTCAAGTCTGTTTTTGACATCCATAAGCACAGGGTCAGCACCTCTGACCCTTACTTCTGGATTCAGTCTTTGAGCATGAACTCCATTGCCCACCACTCTTGCAGTATAACTGAGAAAGAGAGAGAGAGAGAGAAAGACACAAACATTAAGAGATATGCTCTTATTTGCACCATGAAGCCCCATCAGAAATAGACTTTTGGTTGAAGTCCCCTGGAAACTTAAATCTTCAATCTACTGTTTGGCTTTACCATGACATGGACGGCATTCTGTCCTGACAGCCTAACAGATCAATAAGGCCTTTCATAGAACGTTAACTGCCTTCCTAAAAGTCCTAAACACCTGCACACACACAAACACAAGCCATCTAATTACAAGAGCAGTATACCTCTTTCTCTCTCTTATTATCATGCTGTTCCAAAAAATTTGCCAGTATTATTTCTAAAAGCATGAATTTTCAACCCACACACTAAAAATACATTATTCATCGACCAATTTTAAGATGTGATGAGAACACAAACAGAAGAAATGCTGTATGCATATGGGGTTGTGTGTGTGACTGTAAACATTAACTGAATTTTGTGTAGGTGCTCTTTTTTTATATTGGATTGCAGAAATAAATATGATAAAAATGATTTCTAATGCATGAAATTAACCCATGTTATGGTCTACCTCCACACAAACTAACATTAAAGTGACTTGTCCAAAAGCACAATGGAGGTTGCTCCTAAACCTAAATCATCACAATTTATAAGCCACAAACACTTCCACTACGGTGGAAAGTGTATGATTTTTAGTTTACATTTTGCACAGTGAAAGTTTCTAAAGATTAGATTAAGTTTATTTTGTGTGTGTGTGTGTGGGGGGGGGTAATATCATCCCTATCAGACTGATGCCTCGTCTGATTACTGTCTTTTACAACTAAATATATCCCAAAACCCCTGATCTTCTGATAATCTTAATATTATAACCTATAAAACATGATCTATAAAAATAGCAGCTCAGCATCATACACAATTAAAAAGCTTTTATTTTGAATTTAGATGTCTAAACTTGTTCTGTAGGGTCAGCCTTTACTCTCTCTCTCTCTAATGATTCAACAACTAGTATTTGCACTAGCCTGGACATCCTTTATTGCAGGATCATTTTGCATTACTGTAATCCGCTCTCTCTGTCTCAGAAAGATAAGTATAAAGAGATGTTTTGTTAATAGAGGCTGTTTAGTAGCCTTGGTTTTGGGATTTTTTTTTTTTCTCATTCATTTACTAAACTAAAACTGAATTGAAACTAGAAAACACCAAAGAAACTAAAAATAAAACAAAGTGAAAACTAAACTAATGAAAAATGAAAAATGAAAAAAAAAGGAAAAAAAAAAACCTCTAAACACAGTCTAATAAACATAAACATCTCAGACAGCCTTATATACATGATAAACATACTCAACGATGCAAATAAAAACACATTTTTGAATAAAACACATTAAAAGCATCTCTGACAGGATGCTGTCTGGTTCCCAGCATGAAGCAGCTCAGCATTGCAAACATCCCATAATCACTGTGTTCCCAGATTTCCATGGAAACAGAGATTATCACAAAAGCTTTGAAAATTAATGATGTTTGAGCATGAAACTCACATGTAAATGCTTCTGGTTTTGAAATTTGAAACATACAAAACAGAAGCTAACAATTTTGGGAACTGGGCTGCAGATCTATTTGCATTCTTAAACATCAAAAATCTTTTAAATAAAGCCTTATGATGCCATTTAAGTTCTATTTGGTGCCAGATAATTTTAAGTTCTGTTTGGTCTTTAGAAATTCAAATACGTGTTAAAAGATTATAGGACAACCTATAATGTAACATTAAGAAGCTAAACAACCACCTTAGAGTGGAGAAAAAAATAAAGAAATTATTCCATAAATAAAAAGGCGGAACAAATATTTTTACAACCCGAAAGAACCATTAAAAACCCTATAAGAGTGTAGAACTTCTCATGTTTTAAAGCAAAACAAACCAAAAAGAAAAGTAAAAATTTTCACAATGTGACTGAGTATGTGTGTGAGAGAGGGAAGAAAAAAAGAAACAAGACCTTAGATTGCAAACAGCAGAGCTGCTCTGTAATTAATGGGGCGGCAGAGAGTGAATGAGAACCACTAGAATGTGCAAATCTGATCTGGATAAATTAGAGGTTTGGAGTGCGATAAACTGGCAGAGAGAGCCATGTCACAGACATGGAAATTACAAGCTCGGAGTTCTCTAACTTTCTCAGAATACGCTGCTCCGCTGTCTGTGGAACGGACAGCTCTTTTGTCCTCCAAACATTTTTCTCAGAACAGAGACACAATGGCAGCCTGCCTGCATGAGGACAAACCAGACAGAAAACAGCAATCACACACTGCCGAGGATGAGCTGCTTTGAAAAGATTTGTGCTTGAAAGAGGGTGTCATTCATTTGAAGTGAGATGTCAAAGAATCAAAATTTATCTAGTCATCCACCTCTTCATTTTCCAACTAAAATGTAACCAACCATCCATTCATTTACCCATCTATACATCCATTTAACAACCATCTATCTATCTATCCATTCATCTATCCATCTATTATCTAGATCTAACCATCTATCTAACTAACAACCAATCATTCATCCATCCATCTAATCTATCCATCAATCCAGCCATCTTTCTATCCATCCACATCTAACCATCAGTCCATCTATCCAACCATCCATCCATCCATCCATCAAACTAACATCTATCTATCTATACATCTAACCAACCAGCCAGCCATCCATCCATGGATTTAAGTAAAAACAAAAAGGTCCTTTATGACAAATTATCCAAATGGTCCACTATCATCAGTCACCTGCCAATCAAAGATCTGTCAGCAATGATAATGAGTCAACCTGATGGCACTCTGTTTTAATAAACACAATTTAGATTCATCGCAAAAACAACAAGATTCATCGCAAATTTAACCCCATGCAACAGTCACATGTATGTTCCTGTTCTCCTTATTTGGTCCTTCCTGTTCCTGTGCTCGTTATGTGAATTTGTCTCCAGTTGTGTTTGATTATTAGTTCATTTGCTCCCAGGTGTGTCCCATTGGTGTCTGTGCATTTCAACCCCGTGTTTCTCATCTGCTGTTACAAATGTCATCTCAGGCCATGTCCACACTAATACAGTTTTGTTTGAAAACACATCTTTTTCTCTCCGTTTTGGCCTTCCGTCCACACTGAGACGGTGTTTTTATCAAGGAAAACTGAGCTTTTTAAAAACGCTCTCTAAAGTGGATAAATTTGAAAATGTCGTTTTCGTGTTGTAGTGTGGTTTCTGAAAACGGAGGCTTTTGAAAATGATGACGCGAGTTTAGTCATGTGACGCATATTATACCAATAGATATCAGTGTTTATACTGGTATTGTGCACGTTATGTGCTATGCACTTTCACACTAATGTTATAGATGTGTTACTTTGTACACTCTTCATATCACAGTCCTGCAAAGATGAAAGCAAATTTACTCGCAATCGCGAGTTGCGTTATAGAATCGTGAATGTGTGCGACCTGGACGCTTCAGTGAATGGTGAGTTCTTTTCGTAAATAAAATATATAAAATTTCCTGTCAGAAAAACTGCATGAAAACGTTTCATGTCTGTTCCATGTGTATAATCTGCAGTGAGCTTTTTTTTAAAGCTTTACGCATGTGCAGAAAGCGAACTTAACTTTTTCTTATGTTTCTGTGTGGATGAGACCCTTTTGGAGATGGGTAGTTTTTGGGGAGAGCTTTTTAAAAGGTAGTGTAGACGGAGAGCGTTTTAAAACGAAAACGCCATTTTCAAATGTATCCGGATTAATGTAGACGTAGCCTCAGAGTTCCTATGTGTGTAAACCTTTGTTTGTTTGATTAAAGACTCACTCTAAGTATTACTCCTCATCTCCTTGCTCCTTCGTTCCTTCCTCCCCGAGTGACCATGACAGTTTTTGAGCGTGTTATACCTGGTGAGTTGGAGCGATGCCATGATTAATGCCTGCTTCCGGATGGGCCTAAAAGATGATAGTTTGTTTAAATTACTGATTACTGGAGACCCATAGCAGATTTTATTAATTATATAGTCTAATGGTTAGAGAGTCGGACTCGTTACCCAAAGGTTGCGGGTTTGAGTCTTGTACCGGCAGAGATTGTAGGTGGGGGGAGTGTATAGCGCTTCTTTCTCACCTTCAATACCACGACTGAGGTGCTCTTGAGCAAGGCTCCCCTGGGCGCCACAGCAAAAAATGGCTGCCCACTGCTCCGGGTGTGTGTTCACTGCTGTGTTTGTGCACTCTGGATGAGATAAATGCAGAGCACTAATTCCGAGTATGGGTCACCATACTTGGCAACATGTCACGTCACTTAATTAACACTTTAGACACAGAAACACACATCTACGCTGAGAACGGATGCCAATCAATACAGACGGGAGACGTGCCAAATAAAATGAGATGTACAATGCTTAAAATAGACAAAGATGTGAAGAGAAGGAATCCTAAAGATCAGAGAGTGTAAGAGGATGAGCAAATGGTTGAGATAAACCACAGAACAGAGCCTGAGCCAAGCCTGCCGCCCCAAGGAATGATGGGAAAGCAGACTGTGGCTGCCAGTGGCAGGGCCAGATCCCCATGTGGCCAACAGCCGCATCATGTGTAGTCCTATGTGTGTGTGGCTAGTTCCTCAAGAGTAAAGGTTATGGCACTGAGCTCAGTCCATGACACACACACATCACTGTTTCCGCACTGAACAGCTGCAGATATGAGTGTTGTGTGTTATTGAGTGCAACTTCAATAACTCTCTCCATTAATGTTATGCAAAAGGGTGTACACACACTGTACATGATGGGATAAAAATAAAAAAAAAGAAAGAGAAAAGGTAACTGAAGGGTGGAGAGTGTATCTGGGGTAAGATAAGGCTGATTGGGTCTGTTATTATCTGTGTTGGGGCAGATGGAGTCACCTTCCATAGACCAGGCAGGGTGTGGAAGAAACACACCTTTTATTCGGTTGGGCAGTGCAATGAAGCACACACACTCACAGGGATAATTCTCCAACTGATCTCTATTAAGCCAATAATAATTAATAAGCCCTACTCCTAAACTACTGTACAGAAAACAAGCCATTATTTAGTGCCTTTTTAAATCAGGTTTTTAATTATGTACTTTTTAATCACTATCATTGTGGGGACATTTTTTTTTTTTTCAGTGGAAGCAGAATATTCAGCAATAATAGCAGAACAAACAGATGTGGTTCGGGACATGGCTGTGGGAATTCATCAATCGAAGAATAACAGCATTCTAATCATGCACAAATATAGCTACAAGCATTGAGGTGAGAAGTACACTTTTAATTTTAAAAAACATTTACCCAGAAGTTAAATAATTCTGTATTGATTTAGGGACCATCATGTCATTCCAAACCTCCATGAGGTGCAACACACACACACACACACACAAAAGATATTTTGAAGAATGTTTTACCCGTTTTTGTCCATATAATGAAAGCCACTGGTGTCCAAAACAACACTGACTACCTAACTGGCTTTCACCGTATGGACAACAAACACTGATACATTTTTCAAAGTATCTGCTAAAATACCTTCAAAATATCTAATTTTGTGGTTGTGTTTATGCCATTATTAGGTTTGGATAGTGAATCAGATCCTAAAACAATGCTGACAACATTATAAAATGACCACTACCAGGGTGAGTAAGGTGTGTTTTTTTTTTTTTTTTTTTTTACAAAATATAAATTAATCAAAAGAGACTTTTACATTGTTATAAATGTACAAATAATTGAAGATGACTTTTTCATGTTTAAAACTGTAAAGCTGACACAACCTGTATTGTATAAAACACTATATATATAGATAATTCTTTGTGAATTCACCCTAAATAAAAAACGAAACCCTCAGTAAACTGTATAGTAGACAAACAAGTAAACGAGAGAGTGAGAGTACAGGAAGCGGGGGGACAAAAGCATGAGATTCCTGGATGAGCCCGTTATAGCTCTAAATTAACTGAAGGAAGTAGCTGTTTATGGGAACATTTACTGGTAAATCTGCCCCCAGTCTCTTAAACATGGTCACCAGTTCTGCCTGTTCACTGTTAAAGCCTCTTCCCTGAAGCATAAAGCGGCAGTTTGCCGAGAAACCAACTTCACACACACACACACACACACATACACACACTCACACACACACTAAAGGCTGTCCGAGTGTGTGTGACCCTGTGCATGTGGCATTTAATTGGTCAGCAGTAGCGCCCCATGCGGAGAATTTCCTGTTCTTTGAACTCGTCCCAGAGTTTTTAAGATCTCTTACACTTTCACTGTTTCCCTCATAATGATGCACAGGTCAGTGGCACACGGCAGTCAATGAGCTCCAGATAACACTGTAATAAGGGTGTGTGTGTGTGTGTGTGTGTGTGTGTGTGGAGGCGAAAATCCACTGCGATGTGTTCTCAATTATTTCAGAATTTCTGAAGCGAAACCTGGACCTCCCATTTGTGGGCTGACACACACCATCACACATACGTATATACTGTACACATACTAATCATTCAGATGCAGCGGATGATGTCACTGCATGAGATTGCATCTCTCCCATTCTATCTATAGTCATGCTGAGGTACTATTTCTAGCACTGGATTTAAAACACGGTCCTGAGAATGCATGGCCAAAGCTAGGGAACATTTAAACTGGACTCTCAACAGCAAGAGATGGACAGAAAGTGAAACAGAGTGCATTGAATTAATCAAAAGTGACTGTAAATTTTTTTCAAAAAAGATATAATGTAACAATTTAAAATACATTATTCATTGTTTTAAATTGCAATAATATTTCACAGTATTACTGTTTTTACCGTATTTTTGATCAAATAAATGCAGCCTTGGTGAGCATAACAGACAATTCAGCAATTCATGTCATACAGTATTAGAAACAGTCTAATCATTTTAACAAATGTATTATGTCATTTAGGTGCATACAATGTTGAGTTTACATACTACATATTACAGAATTAGTGTGCTATCTGAACACATATCTCTGTCTATTTCATTGAAAAGCATAAGCTTCAAATAAAACTACTTTACTCTTTACTGCCCCCTATTATAATACACAAGTATTACACTCTCAAACAATTTCAGGATTTTGTCTTTTTCTTTGGATAAAAGAAAAAAAGATCAGTTAAGACTTGATAAACAACTTTAGAATGTGTTTTCACACTATTCTTACTTCTGACCACATACAAACAACAAAAGTTAAACACACACTTATGAAAGAGCTTGTCTCCACATCTGAATTACAATGTTATCCGATAGAATACTGAAACACAAACCAGAAACAATCCAGTACTATAATCATATTCATTGTGCTCCAACTATACAGTCCAAGCACAGATGGTATACTGGTAATTCATTAAATCAATCACTCTAAGTACAAAACAACAGAAGTCTTTGTAACGATTACATACATTATTAAGGTTGCTATCTATCTCTTTCCCAGTGGGCTTTCCATCAACGTCATGCAGATCAATAACAAACTACCTCTGCAAGCAGTCCATTTGAATGCAAATGTATCTGTGCAATGAAAACTAGCTTTAGTACAGAGTTTAAATTCCTTGTGAACAAAAACACATTAAATATCTGTGACATTTTCAAGTGCATTTACACCTCAACATGTTCATTGATTTGCATTTTATTTGCAGAAACAGAAATGATGACAGAGACTGAATGCCTTTTTGTCTTACTGTGTCCTTTTAGCAAAAACAGGCCAGATGTGCACAGCTTGTGCCAGCATCAAAGTGATGCCGGTGGCTTCAAGTTGGCACTGGCCGATGCCAGATGCTGAGTGGCCAAAATGTTCTGACTGAGGGCAAATTTGGCAGAGTGCCGCTGAATTAAACACATGGACATATGCATGCCTGCTAACATCTTTCAAGTTCACAACCATCTGTCTTGGGCAACAACGAACAGGTCAGACACGTGTGCCAGACAAAACCAAACAGGTAATAAAAAAAAGCATACACGATGCAGATAGGTTTCACAAAATTATTAGTTAAACACCTGCCAGAACAGCATAGGTGCCGTTTGTCAGGCGACAAAAACTTCTACACACAAAAATTACCCCAAAAAATGCTTCTCAGTTATCTGTAATAGTGTAAAGGTGCTATCCTGCCATCTAGTGGTAAATAACTTTATTGCAAAGTTTTACAGAAAACATCATGAGTGAAAAGGCATCAAGATAGACTGACAGGTGTGTGAATGTAAACACATTCAGGATGATGCAGAAGAGAGAGAGATATGAGAAGAGAAAGCCATTATATATGTAAACATTATTTAAATGATAAACTACTTAATACATAATCACTTTTTTTTTTTTACAAAAAAATGTATATTTTTATTCAGTGAATATGCAATAAATTGATCAAAAGTGACAATAAATACATTTATAATGTTAAAAAACTTTATATTTCAAATAAATGCTGCTATATAGAACTTTATATTCATCAAAGAATCCTGAAAAAATCACAGTTTCCACAAACATATTAAGCAACACAAATGTTTTCAACATTAAAAATAATTAGAAATATTTATTGAGCATCAAATCAGCATATTAATATGATTTCTGAAGGATCATGTGACACTGAAGACTGTAGTAATAATGCTGACATTTCAGCTTTACAACAGAGGAATAAATTATATTTTATATAATCTATAAAAATAGAGAACAGTTATTTAAATTGTAATATTTATCAATATTCCACTTTGTGGTCTATGTATTTAGCCTGTAGATGGCAGTATGGTCTCTTCTTTCAGATTTGGGCACACTCAATTCCCAGCAGCAGACTATATATTAGTTCTGTATGAGAACTTCAATAAAGAGCAGATATTCACAGATAAACACAGATTCTCTTTTGTAAGTTGCTTTGGATACAAGTGTCATCTATATGCTATCTGTATGAACAGAGCTTCTTTTCCCGTAATTTTAGTTCTGAAACCAGCACAAAACACACAAACTCACTCTCAGACACACCTGTCTGTCTCACAGTTAAGAGAAATACACATTAGACACCCACATTTCCAGAAACAAACTTTAACACATGGCAAGTCTATTATTTAAAGACCCCATAATTTCAAATTCAAGCCCAATTAAACTAGAATTTTGTGACTTGTATTCCAAGTGTGATGCTTGAGACCATCATATAACAAAAGACAGCTGCTTTGTTCTAGGTCGACTTTCAAGCTGTTGATATAAGAGGCCAGTTTTGGCACAACCCCATTATGGTGGTGACTTTAATGGATGTTGCATTAAAAACAGAACTGTGAAAAACACAAGAGATACAGACCACAGGATAAACATGCAGGCAACAAAAATAATTTGAAAAAATGTATTTGGATGCAAAGGAACTAAACTGAACTAGAAATCATGAACTGGTTTGAACCACACATATTTACATTTACTAAATGACTTCATTAGTTAAACAATTTATTAGTTTTACAATATACATGTATTAGTAATAAAATGATAAGGGGTAGATTTTATTAGCTATTAGTTTTTAACTCATTCCCTGAAATTATATCAAAATCTAGTTTCTAAAAAAAAAGGCTAAGAACATTCATGAATACTAATATCAGCAACGAGACTTTAAGAATCTGGCCCACTAAGAATCATCCAATAATTCTTGAACTTGTTAAGTTGAAGTGATGCGTGTGGTGTGTTATGGTAATTGTGGGAAAGGCAGTTCGCAGAATTCATTTAATTGATCTCAGGTCTGGATAAATCCCCTCTAAGACATGTGGCTCACTTCATGTATTGTGGGTAATGGGGGCATACATGTTTATTCATTCTAGAATCCTTTCTTTTTGGGTTTGTTAAATTTGCAGGTAGAAATGAAAGAATTGAGGAAGCTATAAATTTACCCATAGGCTTTTCCTATGATGCAAAAGCATGGTACTGTATAGACACACATATGCATACATTCAAACCTTGAGAACCTTCTCTTTGATCCAAACAGAGAGAATGCAGTTCCAAGATTACAAGGCCACACACCATTCAGCTATTTCTGCTCACATGAGCGACTGAACATAAACTCTGAGAATAACAGGACATGCATGACGCATGCCACTTGGAGCTCACACAGGCAGCTGGCTGCACTTACAGGCAGGTGCACACCCAAATATCTCCTCCTCCAGTTATACCTTAGGCCAAGGGTCAGACTGGGGAGCCTATATATATATATATATATTATATATATATATAATATATATATATATATATATATATATATATATATATACATAATAGAAAATAATAAAGTGTAAATAATAATAATAATAATAATAAATAGCAAAATAAATATAATGGAAAAAAAGTAAAAAAAAAAAAAAATCTATTTGGAAAAGACAAACTGTGTGTGTGTGTGTGTGTGTGTGTGTGTGTGTGTGTGTGTGTGTGTGTGTGTGTGTTTTTGTGTGTTAAAAGTTTTAATGAATTAAATCTATTTAGAAAAGACAAACAGTGTGTGTGTGTGTCGGGATGAACACACCAGTGTTTCAGTCATGCAAATCTGTGAAAACAAATATGAGGTTTTGTTTCATAATGTCTCTTCTACTACGCTATCCCACCTTGTTTCTCTATTTTCCCCTCACCTCCCAGCTGAAAAGACCTGCTGTTTTTAAGATGCTGGAGGCCAGTATAGGATGCTAGGATGCTCACAGGGCTTCTTAACTACTTTCACCAAGCTTCACTAACTAAATTAGCTGTGAGGAAGAAGAGAAATAAGAAATGAGAGAGAAAGGAAAATGAGGACAGTCTACCAGTTTAGCCTTCTGAAGTTTGCTTTATTAGCTATAAGGATAAAGGAAGAGAAAGAAAATTCGTGGAAAAAAGAAGATAGTCATGTTGAAATGCCTGTTGAAACTTAGTCTAGTATTAAATTTATATTGTATTAGAGTTATATTGATTTATATTGTGATCAACATTTTTTTTTTGATGATGATGGTGTCCTGATGTCCTCACCAGGCTTGTTAATTAACTAGTGTAATTACCATGATTACCTTTGTTAACCTGCTTTACCGGCTTCTTTATTTGTAAAAAAAAAAAAAGGAGGTAAGGAGAAAGGAGAAAAGGAGAGGAGAAAAAGAAAAAAAAATGAAATGACCATTGAACAGAAAGTTAGTGTCCTCATCAGGGTTCTCAACTAGAATAACCAGCAATTCTGTTGTACCTTGGTTAACTGTTTCAACACTTAAGTTGTGAGGGAAAAGGAATGAAGAGGAGAGGGAATATAACAGAATATAGTCATGTTGAAATTACGAACTTGGTCTAGGCTTGTATTACAGTAAACTGGTAATCCACCAATGATAACAAGCTTCCCTAGCTGATGAATACTTGAGAAAGAAATCAGGAGAAGAGATAAAAAAGGTAAAAAGCAATTTTTGGTAAAATGACCAACAATACCAGCAATATAATGGTGTGCCTACCAGACTTCTTGACTAGCTTAATTATTAAAGTACCTTATTTTTGTCACCAGCAAATGTTGTTTTAGATGCTGCGTTCCCCCACTGTTCCATAACAAGCTTTTGTAGGAGATTTATTAATTTTACCTATTTTTTTTAGTGTTTTAATCAATAATTCAGAATAAACCATTCACACTGCTCTAAGCTGGTCTTTTCAGCAAAACTATCCTACTTTTCCCACCATCCTCTTATTTTTTTCTTTCCCATCTACTCAAAGCTAATGACGCGAGCAGAGGCAGGAACAGGAAGTGTCTTTAAGGTCAGCACTCTGGAGGAGGGCTGCGAGTTACTCCCAGAGAGACGTTCCCCTCTCAGGGCCTGCACCTCTGGCTCTCTGATCTGCCCACAGGAAGAGTGTCAGAAAACTGATCCCTTTCATCTCCTCTAGGGCTCTCTTCTGATCCCCGTCTCTCATATTTATTTGATTTCCAAGATGCTGTTTGATGACTCAGAGTCTCTGCTGTCCAGTTTGCTGTTCATCTCGCTCCTTTCTCACCGCATCGTCAGTCCTTTGATTCATAGCTACACTGTTCTGTGCACAAAGGCCAGAGTTCTCCTTTAGCTAGACAAGTGGACTAGATGATGTTACGCAGTTGAATTTATTTGTCCGTTGTCTTGAAAAATGAATGGGGGAAATTGTAATGCTCAACATGGTGGCTATGGGAAACAAAGCCCTGTCTTTCAGTTAAACAAGTCAAATGGGTGTTCAGTTGACGTTTTAAAAGGTCTAATCTCAAAATTTCCTTCCCAGCATCGGAACCACTGCAAGTGGGGGGCCAGCACTGTGTGGGAGACCCCTCATGACATTGTGAGCCCATTTAGAGATGTTTTACACTGCACAGAATCCACATCTAAGCTGCAAATATACTGGGAGCATAAATATATTTACTTGGATTCAAAATAATGGGAAACAATAGATCACAGCCATGCTGATATTAAATTGATACTGAAAAAGTAGAAAACCAGTCTTACTTACATCATAGTTAAGTGTTGATTATTTCATTTATTAGTAACACTTTGCAGTAAGGTTCAATTTGTTAATATTACTTGTGTTTTGAGCAGCAAATCAGCATATTAGAATGATTTCTGAAGGATCGTGTGACACTGAAGACTGGAGTAATGATGCTGAAAATTAAACTTTGCCATCACAGGAATAAATTACATTTTACTGTTGCTTAAAAAAAGATTTCATAATATTATTATTTTATTGTATTTTAGATCAAATAAATGCAACCTTTGTGAGCATGGGAGAATTCTTTCAAAAACATTTTTAAAATATTTTGTACTATTGTTAATAATCTGAAGTTGCACAAATTTTTTAAAATAAAATGTATTAATGCATATAACAATTAAAATAAACCTAATTAACAAATTCTGTAAAGTACTGTTCATGTTATCTAAAGCTAATCTAAATTCTTTTGTCTTGCTATGAAACATTCAACAGATTTTCCACTTCCTCTCTCCCTCTCTCCCTCTCTCCCTCTCTCCCTCTCTCTCTCTCTCTCTCTCTACGAGGTCAAAAATCCAACTAAACTGAGCAACTCCCAAATGAACTCAGCATCTGTTCTACTGCCCCACCGTTGATGAGTCTGTAATGTCTCGCCCATCGCTTGTAAGAACTTCTGATTTTCATCACCACTTGTGGATCAGATCTGAAGGGCCCTGAAGTGATGTTATCGGATCTGATTCAGCCATGCGTCTCTGGAATGAAATGTGGAATAGAATCGTCTGTGTCCCTCCCCAGATTGATTCAGATAATTAAATTCAGGGTCTTATATAAGGGGAGGATTGTTTTTGACCTTTCGCCAGAAGCATGTTCCAGAACGTGCAAGTCTCATGGGTTCTAGAGCACAGAGCATAACAGAGACGCGAGAACAGTGTTGTCAATAAGAACAAAGCAAATATCAAGGCCAGAAAAAGCAACAAGCAGACAGGAAACTACAAATACTTTCGTCAAGATTAATCAACCAAGAAAACAACCAATTAAAGCTAATTTTACACTCTCCTTCTAGAATACAGTTAGGGTTAGTGATGGAATGGAATGGAAAGCAATGTTTCACTCTCTTTCTTGTCATAATGTGACTTTAGTGACCACAGAAGACAATAACCTACTCAAACTTGCTTGTGTGTTTGTATGTTCTGGTCCACAGTGTGTATGTGGGTCATGGGAATGGGTTGGGTGTCCTCTATCCCAGTGTGCAGTCAGCTAGCTCGACTTATATTATTTAATATGACCACTTATCAAACACTCATATACACACACATAACTAGTAACCAAAGTGAGGACATAAGATTTCTATTGTTTTTAAATAAAGCTAATTATAATTACTAACTCAAACCCAAAATACACCATGTAGTATTTAACAAAAAAAAAAAAAAAATCTGAAAACAATGGAAATCCCCCATTATATATTGTGTTTATTGGGATTAAAATAACATCAAAAGTAAATAAATGGCATACTGAGCCTCACCATTTCTATCACCACACACAAAATCAGTGATAAGAGTTCTGAGAAAAACAAACTGATATAATATTATATAATATAATATATAATATTTATAAATATCAAATATTTATTTTTTAAAGCAGTTATTCAAATGCAAGTGTTTGAAAGCAGGTGCCTGACAGTCATTTAAAATAAAAAATAAAAAATTCTTAAAATAAAATAAAATAAAGATGGAAATTCTGCATCATTTATCATTACTAATGACTGTATATGATTACTGGGATTAATTCATGCAAATTAATAAATAAATCTGCTAACATCTAATCAAACGTGTTAATCTAAAGAAAGGACTTCAGTTATTGAGCATCACCATTTCTAGCGTTTCCATCAACCACCCCCCACACACAAAATCAGAATTATCAACACCAGTCCTTACCAAAGACGACTTTAAATGTGTCTCAGTGGTGTGATCTGTGGATGAGGCCCACACACAGAGGAAGGGACAGGACAAGGAACTGAGATACTGAGTAAGAGGAAAGAAGGAAGCAGAGAGAGAGAGAGAGAGAGAGAGAGAGCAGATCAGGCTGCCTAAATGGTTTCCAGATGTGTGAATGGTAAACAACTGGTTTATCGTGCGGGTATAAAAATCTGTGGTATTTAGAATCTCTGACCAAACATCCCAGACTCCTCCAGAACCACTACCAGAGAGCAGACAGGAATGGACAGATCCATATGCACGCAAACACATGCTTGCTTTGTCGCCATTTCTTGTCTGATATCTATTGAGTATTTCCAGAAGCCTAGCATGAAAGAGCTGAAAACAAATAAGAAATCAAATCTTCATCCCATCTGACTTGCTTTGAAGTCATCTGTGCATGTACAGGAACCTTCACGTATATAGATTTGACTGATGAAGTGAATGTGACACAATTACAGAGAAAGACACATCCATGTGTGTGCAATATTTATTCTCTCTGTATGGGTTTTGCTTCATGTATTTAGAGGGCACATTCCCAGGCTGGGCGTTGGGATTCTCTCCTCCACTGTTTCCCACACAGAGCTCACAGGAGGCCCTTTGTTCCAGCTTCAGGCAGCGGGGGACCCAGATTCAGCACAGCGGCCCCTGAGAGACCTCCCTGCATTCTTCTGCAGGACAACGCTATCCACACCTCACCTTCAGAGGTGGTCACTGCATTACTATCCCTCCAGTCTTTGAATCTTGTCCATTTATTAATGTCTACTAGCTACTTCTCTCTGGCTAATGATGGGGGGGGGTCATTTTTGGGTAAAAAAATCCCTTTAACTGTCCACTTTTAGGACATACATAAACACCCAAAACTCCATGCCCTAACCAGTTGTGACACAAATATTGATTAAACACGTCTTCCATTTTAATACAAATTTTTACTTTGACCGACCATAACCACATAAAAAAGCAATGAGATGGAAACCACTGTAGCTGTGATATTGTCACCTGCCCGCAAAATTAATCATTTTCCATTGACAGCTGGTAAAAATAACAAAATATCTTTTGTGTGTGTGTGTGTGTGTGTGTGTGTGTGTGTGTGTGTGTGTGTGTGTGTGTGTGTGTGTGTGTGTATGTATGTATGTATGCTGTAGGTTGTATTATGTGTGTGCATGTATATATTCAAAGTAAAAAAAAAATGGTATGGTATATTATTGTGGAGTACAGTATATTCTACACAGGCTATTGTAAAGAAAGTTTTAAAAAACTCTGGTCTTAAAAGCATGAAATGGATTGCCTTTGACAACTGTGTCCAGAACTAAGTGCTGATACAGAGATGGAAGAGTTATCTTATCTTGAATCTTATTCAGTTTGGACACAGTTCTGAGACCAGCAGGCATCAAAAATCTCAGATCAAGGGATCAATCTACAGTAATTCTAAACTCAGTCTAAACTGGAATGTGAGATTATCAATCAATCCATTCACCAGTGTAGTTTGAGGTCCACTGCGAAGAGGGAAGTTCTGCTCTGTAGAAACCATTAAGCATTTGTCATGTAACATATCTTTTACCCAAAATGACTCTGGGACAGTGTGATTTAAACCTACAGCCTTTTGTTTCCCAGCCCAGCTATTTAGCCACTACATCACACCACCCAACTGATCAACAGTTTGGTAAAGTTTTAGCAGGAAACAAAGTGAGACTCTTGAAGACAGCAGAGAGTTGCTTGGAGTAACACCAACCCGAATGTGAAAGAGCATCCAATGCGAGTCATCGACTTAATGTAAACTGCTGAAAAGCTGAAACTAGCTTAAAGTGGTTTACATGGTTTCTAGCTGGTTGCTAGCTAAACAAGTCTAGACACTCACATTCATTCCAAATTCCAATTCATTCCATAGCTATAAAATGTTACAAATAACTTGTATTGTTTCTGTTCATCATCTTGCTGGCAGACTGTTCTGTTGGAAGCACAGAGTGTTAGGCCAAATTTCAAAGACTGCTTAATTGAGAAAGAAGAAAAATGTCAGACAGAAACGGGGATGAAGAAAAGACAACTCTTTTTGGAATGTAGTAGAGAGTGTGTGTTTTTACTGGAGATCACAGTCCTTATGTGCTGCACCAAGTCAACATGAAATCTACATCAACCCTGTTTTGTTTAATACATGTCTTATGGGAATGATTCACCAGCGCATAATTGTCCAAAAACAACAACACAAAAAAAGTTTGTAATTTTACATCAAAATGTAATAATTTGCTACAACTCAGAAATATCTAAATTTTTTCAGAAAAAAATAAATCATAATCGCTTGTTATTTTTCCTACAATTCCCTTACACAATCCATTTTTTACTTGAAAAAATGTCACATTATGGAAAGCACAAGCTTAAAAAATACAGCATGTTCTATAAAGCTTTTGACCAAGAGTACACAAATCATTCAATACCATAGTACACTATACATTGTATTACATAGTATTACCATCTAACACTATGGTACCACCAGTACTTTTAATAAAGGCATTAATATGGAAGAGAGCCATATATAAATTATATCTATCTGTCTCTTTTGCGCTGCATTGTTGATGGCTAGGATTTGGCTGGTTGCTATAGAGATTGATGGGAGGCAGAGCAACCACATTTGGGTATGGGGGACAGAACGAGTGCAAGAGAAAGAGAGAGAATATTGTCATAATTGCATGTTCTGCTGATGGTGCTTAAGAAGTGAAGCCAACAGGGAAATGAAAGCCAGACCGCCGTTTACAGCGTAACCTCTCTGAGAAGGAGAGAGTGATAGATGTGAGAAAAAGAGAATTTCATTGGGCCACAAACACCACAAAACAGCCTTGGCGCTCTACAACAACCCCAAATCACTCTGAGACAAAAACTTGGAGAATTTGGAGAGAGAGAGAGAGCACGAGAGTGAGAGAAAGAAAGGGGAAAAACAAAGAAAACAAAACTAGGCAACTTTAGCGTCTCCTGGCTGTTAATGCTACAGCAATCCTCTGTGTTACCTTACATCTGTTAAGCCGTTTGTCACTGGTCGTTAGTGTGAGTTATCTTTTGAGGCATGAAATTAAAGCCAGACATCCATTCTCAAAGTACAGTAAACACTTCTCTCTGAGGGGCAACAGATTTGTTATAAATCTATTAGGAGTCAGTTGGTGTGACTCAAAGGTAATTTCTTGTTAATGGAGGAGCTCTGTGCATTTGGCTTTTCCATCTGTAATTTCTTGAGTGATTATTTGCAATGATGTGTTTCTTTGTTCTTGAGAGCCCACATACACATACTGTACCAGACCAAAGCCAGATGGGAGCTGGCAAACCTCTGACTGTATAACTTCAGGTTGGCATTGGGTTTACCCTGCTGAAAAAACACTTAAACTAAGCTAAGCTGGTCTGCAGCTTGGTCAATCTGAAAAGTGGCCAAAATCCTTCTGAAGTGCTTCTGAAGTGGCATTTAGGAGTCTTTACACAGACTGTTCAGTTTAATGCTTTTCAGGGGTGGCACACATGCATTTACACTTAAATTACAACTGTATACTTCAATACTAAGTGCCGAGGTGGGTCAGGGCAGACATAATTTAGTCTGGCTTTTATGTGGGATTGTGTATTTATGCTGAATTTTGATCAGTCACAGAGTAGCCTTAAATCGGGTATGTAAGATACCTTAAAACCAACCAGCGGACCAGCATGACCAAGGGAGACCAGCTAAGACTTACAACCAAACTTCGGCTGTTTTTTTTTCTAGGCAGGGTCAAGAAAAACATAATTAGTTTTAGAAGTAACTGTTGTGTTGTGCACTAGCACATACACAGTCCATCTCACGCTTTGTCCTAACCTCAAAACCAGTTTCTAATGAAAAGTAATTGATCTGTCCACACTGAATGGCTCACCTTTTGACTACGTCATCTCCACTCCAACATGTGGGCTCGTCAATGCCCATCTCTCCTTCGCACAGTGTCTCCGGAAGTATGGAGAAGAAAGACTTAAAACGGGAGATATACCCGGTAAACTCCCTACAACACAAATCGATAAATAAACAAGACATACAGATAACAAGCAATATTGTGAGACATAAAAGTTTTAAAATGAGATAAGATAAATCCAGAGACCCCATTGTTAACAACAGCTTTAGGAATGTATTTTGAGGCTATTTGAGGCTATAAAAATAAAATTAAATAAAACTACATTTAAAAATGTAATACAATTTTATTTTATTTAAAATTTTATTATCAGATGGATTTGGTGGAGAGATGGAGATGAAAAATTGTCTGTCCAAACAAGTATATTTCAGGGATGACCTTTACAGAGATAACTGCAAGGAGGTGGGTAGTTACGGGTCACATGCTTAGTAAGGAACCAATCAGGCAACCTGAAATTACAATTACTAATACAGTTTTTGTAATTTTGAAATTACAATTACGGTTTTCACACTTTGGTTTGTTTGTTTGATCTGAACCCAAGTTCGATTCGATTCCTCAACCATTAGACCACATTTCTAAAAAAAAAAAAAACATTCAGTTTTCAATTTCTAAATCGAACAAATTATGTGTTAACATTAGAGGTTCACATGCAAAACTTAGGCCAGACTGCATTCATACCAAATGTGGATCAGATGGGAAACCACATGAACCATAGTCAGACTTGTGTACAACTTTTCAGCGTCCACAGCAACCAAACAAACCAAACTCTAATGACAAAAGGGCTCGAACAGCACCAAAAGCACTAGTGTGAAAACACCCTAACTGGTAAGGTAGTAAAGTGGGTAAAAAGAAGCAGAGATAATCTATATTACCCAAGGAAAGCACACACACAGATTCAAATTTTAAGTAAGATATTTAGAAATAAATCCAATTTTTTTAGTAAATATATTCATGCTTACCGTGCAACCTTTTTCAGAGTTCTACCTCTACTGCTCTTGGAGGTTTTCAGAGGGAGTGATCTGATAATGGTCAAACCCCCCAGTACATGACAATGGAACAGTCCAAAGGAGGATGAGGCAAGCAGTTTGGAGGGAAGGACAGAGAGATGGAAGAAACCAAAGGGCAACAAAACAGGGGGAGGGGATGAAGGTGAGAGAGGCAGAGAAAAATCATGACCATGAAGAAATAAATAAATATGGTTCATGCACATGCAAACCAGACCTGGAAGATGGGTTACATCACACTAGCAATGAAACTCAACCAGGCGGATTCAGGAAGTACTGAGATCAAACTCAATCTCAACAAAAAGTATTTTAAAATTAGACATTTTTCATTTTCAGGGAATTAACTCATTCCCTAAAGCACTACAAATTATGTAATCAAATCATTCTGTGTTTAGTGTTGCTTTAATGCTTCAAAAACATTACTAATGTCTTTAGTTAAATGTATCCACGAAATTAACTATGAATTAAGATTTTTTACTTCCAGAACTCTGCTGTTGAGCTCCATTATTCAGTCGATGGAGAGTCAACATGGATGTAACAGACAGCTTAGCAGTCCATTATAATTTATTCTATTTAACTATGTATAACATTGTATTCTGACCTCTGATCTTAATAACGATGGATCACTCTAGCTATTCTTTAAAAATAATTGTACATTTTGAAGTTACACATTTCATTTCTTGCTTGTCAGAGCATTTCCAAGGCTTTTAGTGCAGAGAGATGATGTCATCCGTATGGTGATGAGTGTTTGCTGTCCTCTGCTCCACCGACTCTTGCACACCCGGAAAAAAACCTCTAATCCATTTATCTCTCTGTGTTCCTGCAGGCAACAGTCTCAGTGCCAGTTACAGCACTGTCCTTGCCAGCCTACCACTTAGTGATGGCCATCTGCAGTGTGTGTGTGAGGACCTTCAAGATCTGGGTCTGAAGACACTTAGTTAAATGTCCAATAGCATACTTTTAAATCAGGGTCTTTAGAGACACCTGCCAAATGGGTAAATGTGTCTGTTTGACCAAAGTGTGTGTACCTGCATGTATATTTACACACTTTATGACGTTTCTTATTTCAGACAGCAAGGAATCACGGGCCTAGCAGAGGAGTTTTTAACACAGATGCACAATATATCTGTAGTCATAGCCATATCATTCGGTATTAGTGCTTTTATTATTGGAATAGGTCTGATATAAACAGATAATAGAGGTTAGTTTTTATGTACATGTCATAACACTTTCTATGCCAGATTACAAAAAGTGTATTATATAGTAAAATAGATGGAATACATTTTTTAAATGTTTTGAATCATTTCAAAAATTAAATAATGAACCCTTAAAAAATACAGAATATGGGATGTTGGCAAATAGTTTGACCATGATATGTCAACAATTAATAGCAGGGTTAAAAATAAACACAAAGGAATACATAAATTAAAATAAATAATGCATAAAATAAAATATTATATGCAATGTACATTTAATATACATTTCTCAATTATTAATAATTTATATAATAATATAATATTTAATATAATATGTTATAATTTATATAAAAATATTACAAAATTTTAAAATAAAGTTTTAGATTAACTATAACCTGTCAACTACCAGTAAATTTATAATATCGGTTGTCATATCAATTATCGAGATTGGCAAATTCATTTAAATACTGGTGCATCCCTAATTTATTTTTTAAAGGCAGATCTTCAGATTACAAAAAAAAACTCTACATCAAGACTTTTAAGTATCAAAGAGCTGTAAAAATTAGTTTTTCAATAAATGAGTCTTGGTGACAGAACAGAGGATCCAGCCTAACCTGTGAAGGTGAGCCAACATGCCGATCTTATCGGCTCCTGGAACGTCCTGTGAGCTGTTGGCAGGTGGTGGTGTGACTGAAGTTGGAGGAAACATTTTGACTGTGGTTGAAGACACATTTGAAGAGTGACCACATACCTTATCCACCTGAAAGACAGAGAGACAAATGAGAGAGGGTTATGCCATGTCCCTTCAGGAAGACATAATGGGTGACGTAAGTGTGTTTGTCTCTGTGATAAATGAAACTCTAATGGCAAAGTAGAGACAGTAACAGATCACATTAAAGCCATGAATGAATGAATTGATTAAGACCTTAGACAGAGACAGCGTGTGTGTGTGTGGCTCTGGTTTTGCCTTCATTTTAGGGATCAAATGTCCTCAAGCATAGTAAAACCTGCAATCAGTTACATTATGGGAAGCAGCCAACGGTCTCCAAAAGGAAAGCAGCAATAACAACAAAAGTCAATGAAAAGTCCCTGCCATGATGGAAAAACAAACGTGTGTCTGTGTATAAACCAGTTTATCTCATTAGAGACTATTACTTTAACACAGGATCTCAATTTGCATTTGCTTTTATATCTACACCTCCTTCACCTCTGTCTCTTCCTCATTCTCAAACACACATTTAATCAATGCCGTTTCATCCCACTAAAAGCTCCAGCAGACGTCACCAGTCCATTAGTCAAAGCAGACCCGACTACAGCGATCCAAATGATTACCCTCAGTTTCTGCCCTCTCCTATCAGTCACCTTTAATAATGACAATTTTATTTGGCATTAATAAATCCTTATCTTCTGCATCATTTGTCATTGCTCTAGGAGCTCGGACGTGAAGTTGGAGGTCAGGAAAAAGACAGTCTTCTGTCCGACACTCGCTTTACAACCTGAATGAATAACAAGGTGCAACCCTGCAGGATAAATGCACTGAAAGAAATGCTATAAGATTGAAAAGAAATGTACAAAACTGTCAATGGGGCGGTATCCATTCAAAAGGTACTAATATGTACACTTTATATACTAATATGCACCATTTAGGGCTAAATAAGGTTCAAAGGATGTACATTTTTAGCTTTTGTACCTTAGTGTACCATCCCAGAGACAGCTTTGTACCTTTTTTCGGAGAGTATAAACTATTTTTACTCAGAAATTGCTGGTAAATTTAAAAAAAAAAAAAAAAACAATTACAAAGAAATGACAAGTGATGTGACATTCAGAAGTCAAAAGACTTTACATTTTATATACAGTTTTATGGAGAATGTTTGTGTTAACAGGCCAATGTTTCACTACACTTGAGAAGACTACATTTATGATAAAGCCCTCAATAATATAAAACTCCTAAAATGACTTGGGGAAACTTGTAGAAAAGTTCATATGTTTACTTAATGTCCTAAATAATTAAATCTAAGTCCTAAGGTAAATCTAAAAATACATGTGAGGAAGAGAGTATTAGGCTTGAGATGAGCCTTTACTGAATGCAAAGAAATGACCAGACTGACTACCACAAAAATGGGTTCAGACGCAGCGATGAAACTTAACTCCATCTGCTCCACAAACTTTACTGTTTCACTTCTTAATATTGAATAAAAACTAAAAATTTCATTGAATCAATCTGTTCACTACCAGTTAGTAAAATGATACAAGTTTTATTCCAAAATCCACAAATAGCACCTCTTTCAAAAAACATACACACACACAGAGAGTCTTTAAGAATCAGATGTCTTTCTTGACATAATACCAGGCTAAAGGAAAAGAACATTTATAACATTTATTAAACTACAGTATATTTAAGATATTTGATACAAGTACATTTAATATACTTGATAGCTTGTGCAAACATTATTAAACAATTCATTATTTAATGAATAATAATAAACTGAATCGGTGTCTTTCTCTTACTTTTAGAAGCCATTGAACATAAAGGGAATGAGGCATTATGGTTATCGACCAAAAATGTGGGAGTGCTGGAAAATATTTGTGTTTTGATTTTGTTGTATTCTGTGTAGTTTATTGATTTATCCTCTATTGTAAATATTTTTCATCCTCCTTTTTTGACGAACAGCATGGGAACCATCATTTCCCCATAAATAAACTCAGTGGTGAATTTTGGACCAAAATCTCTAATACACAGTGGTTATCCTTGAACCGTCATGCATTTTATCCTGTTCCACGTGTAATTTCTTCATCCTAGTCAGTTTTATGTAATTGAGGTTAGAAAGTGCAGTTCTGCACATTTAAAAAAATAATCAGATTCAAGCATAAAGAAACTCTTTTAATATCCTAACAATCTGAGATTCATGCAGTTACATGAGCTTCTTTATGCATGGATGGAATTACTCTCCGGAAGTTTCCTATGCCCAGTATCAAATTATTTTCCATTCGGAAAGTCTGGGAATTGTTTCCCGTAAGGCTTGGCTAATTTTATAAGTTAATAAAAATTCAATAAATCCACAAAGTGTTCTCTCCAAAACATGACAGACATTGTATGGTAAAAACAAAATGTCTGCGGCCCAGAATGAACCCAATGGCCTTCTCCCGATCTCCTCCTGTAAACAGGGTCCAGAATATTTTGAGATTTGTTCATTTTATCAACACTCAGAGGTGGCCAAAACCTTTTTTTTTTAGCACAGTGGATGACTGAGAGGTGATTTCTACTACAGTTAACTCACCTGTCAATCATCCAATGGGTCATATAATGTGTGTTTGTGTATATATATATATATATGGTGAAAGCCAGAGTCTTAAACAAAAACAGATCTTTAATAAGAATCGAAAGCATGTGAAAATAGGCATTAAACATCCATGTGTGAGAGAGGGGCACAACTGACCTCAGCGACACCCTGATCTGTGACGCTAAACACAGTGGGTCAGTCCACTGGTCAACTGTTACTCAATTACATACTGTTGAAAGCAGAGCTGCTCTTGTCTGGCGAGTATGCGTGCACCTGTCCGTCCTTGTAATATCTGTGAGATGCCAACGTGTGACACATTCCGGGTGTGATTAGACAGGGTCTGAACAGTGCTTTATCCCATGTGGATGGAGTCTCAGAGGAAGACACATGCGGGAGCTGTGAGCGCCTGGCCTTGAGTAACAGACGGACTGTGTATTTGTATATTGAAAGCGGGTGATTGGCTGCAGTTTTACTACAGGGTGCTATGAGGAAGGCTAATTTAAGGCATGTGATCTTTATATGTGCCAACTGCTCAAACTATATCTTCTATAGAGGACTGTCTGTTTTAAAGACAGGCTTTTCCTTCAGTCGTCATGTTTTTGTAAGTCCCTCTCTGGGGGAGTATTGAGTTACATGCTGTGGTGATGGTGTGTGATGAAGTATGTTGATGTAAGAATCCGCTCCAGAGGTAGCACAACTTTCTCAGTGCTCTCTTGCCCAAAACATAGATAGATAGATAGATAGATAGATAGATAGATAGATAGATAGACAGATAGATAGATAGACAGATAGATAGATAGATAGATAGATAGATAGATAGATAGATAGATAGATAGATAGATAGATAGATAGATAGATAGATAGATAGATAGATAGATAGATAGACAGATAGATAGATAGACAGATAGACAGATAGATAGATAGATAGATAGATAGATAGATAGATAGACAGACAGACAGACAGACAGATAGACAGATAGATAGATAGATAGATAGCTTACAACTGTTTTTAAAAAATATATCTTACCGCTCTTTCACATTTTGAAAAGAGGAAATGCCAAAATGGCTTTTTAAATGTCAGCTCTGTTTGAATAACATCACAGTGCGTCTCAGTGGTGTTGAATTAAACAGTGTTCAGAATAAGGCTGTGGCTGTGCCAGCTTCACTGTTTAGTTAGCAGTTGTTTTTCATGTAGGTCTGGCTTGAGTGTGTGCTTGAACTGTGATTCTCTGGCTGCTTTGTTTGGCTTCATTGTTGCCACGCTGATACTCACACATACAAAATCAGCTGATTAATGATCTGTGTCTGTGTGTGTGTGTGTGTGTGTGTGTGTGTGTGTGTGTGTGTGTGTGTGTGTGTGTGTGTCTGAGATCTGTTTGTGAACCTTGCATCTCTGCATGCATTCTACTCTCGTAACAGAGTAAACAGTTTACATGTGCTGTACGTCAACAGCACAATTCTGAGAAAATGATTAAAAATTGCTAAAATATTTTCTCCATCCAGGTTTAAAGAGCAAAGACAACTATAAGAAGGCATTCATAGGTTGATTTCTTACCTAATTTCCAAAAATTGTTTTTGAGCATCCTGCATTAAGTTTGTCAGCTACTTCCTTTCTACTTACATAAGGAAAGACAGAACCGTTTGCCAAGCTTACGGTTCAATATCAAGTACATCAAATCAGCAATGAAATCTGAAAATGGAAGTAGTATGATTTTTTATTTAATATTTGAAAAATAATATAAAGATTATATAAATTTTTTTTAAATATTGTTTTATTTTAAAAACAAATCATGACAAAAACATTCTATTCTATTCTATTCTATTCTATTCTATTCTATTCATCCAAATTATAGAACAGCCTTTGGGGTGTGATTTGAGCGGAATAGGCAAAAATTATGATGCATTAGAGGCACAAATATCCTTTTTTTATTTATTTTGTTTGTTTGTTATAAAACTTATTCGAAATATTTATATGAACTATTATCTAAGAAAAAATTAATTAGCTAAATACAGTTCATGCTAGGTTTATTTTATTTTATTTTTACAAATGTATGGATACAGGAAATTATTATATGCACTGATGCACTAGGATTTCATGGACTTCGGGTCCTTTTGATTTATTAAGAGGAAACGAGAATCTGTCTAGAAATGTTTGGATTATAAATATTGGAGGAGATATTTTAAGAATCTATGAATATGAACATTTCATGAACACAATTATTTTATTCTTATCCGTAAAAAAAATTATAACAGTAATCATGTAATTTATTTCACACATCAGAGAATATTTATCTGACACAAAATCAGTGAGGATCTCAATTAGGGTTTAAGTAAACTTAGAAGTATATAAATATTATGTATTATATAATGTCATGTCATGTCATGTCATGTCATGTTATATTTAGTGCTGTCAAGCGATTAATCATGATTAATCGCATCCAAAATAAAAGTTTTTGTTTGCATAATATATGTGTTTACTGGGTATATTTATTATGTATATATAAATACACACACATTCAGTATATATTTTGAAACTATTTACATGTATTTGCATGTGTATATTTATATTCATAAAATTTATATTATAAATAAATATATTTAATATATAAACATAACCTATTTTTCTGAAATATATACATGCATGTATTTATATATACATAATAAATATACACAGCACACATACATATATTATGTAAACAAAAACTTTTATTTTGGATGCGATTAATCACGATTAATCGTTTGACAGCAATAATTATATTATGGCTTACTAGAAAAACTACTATTTCTACTTTATTTTATTTTAATTTAGTTTTATACTTTATTTTGTACTTTCATTTTATTATATATATTTTTTACCTTATACTTTAATATAATTTAAAATATTTTTATTTAGCTTAAGTTTATTTTTTGTTTAAATATTTTGGTTGTTTTGTTTTAGACTTTTTTTTTCTTTTATATATTTTTTACTTTATACTTTAACTTAATCTAATTTAATATATTTTTATTTTGCTTTATTTTATATATATATAATATATATATATCACACACACACACACTATATATATATATATATATTTATTTATTTTATTTTTTTTTTTTTTATTTTTTTTTTTTTTTTTTTTTTTGCTTTATTTGTTTATGCTGTCTTTTTTATTTTCCACATTCTTTTTATTGTATTATGTATATGAAGAGTTTGGTTCCAAAATGTAAATATATTTTGATTAATTTGAGTAAAAATGTGTTTTCTTTACCAAGAAAGTGGCAAGAAGAAAACCACTATTTTCTGTTTCAAACTTTCACATAGCATCTTTAGGTTATAATAACATTAAAAATTCAAATCCAGATTATGATTATCAAAGATTTATTATAAAATTGTATCATTTTTTTCACCAAAATGCAATAAATCCATGATACATTTTTTTTTTTCTTTTTTTTTCTTTTTCAAAATGCAATAATCCATTGAATCAATGACAAACTGCAGAGAAACAGAAAATATCCCCGTAAACAGAATATTTACGGTTTATAGTGAAATATGAAGGAGAGAAAAGGAGATCTTAGAGGATAGTAGAGGAGAGGGACAAGATGAGGAGAGGAAAGGAGAGGAGAGAGGCGAGGAAAGTGAGCGTAACAGCCACTGAGTCAGCTAGTCTGGGGTCAGATCCTCAGCGCCCGTGTGTTAGTAAAGAGAAGCTTTTTAAGACAACTATGACAGAGAATGATTTAAATCTGGGAAGCTTTCTGAGGTGGAGTGTGTGTCCAGACCACAAACTTGGCTGAGACAGACTGAAGAGACAAATAGCATATAGGAAACATACAGCAATGCACAGCTTAGAAATATCCATTGCGACAGACAGTGTGTTTGTTATTTGTTCGTTTCATGGTTGTAAATTCCATTTACAACTTCCAGTCAGCTTCTTCAAATGCAAAACATAAAACATTGGATGTGCCACAATTTAAACCCAAGCTGCTGATTTCTCTCTCTCTTTTTCTCCGGAGGGTTTTGTGGGTTAGTAGTTAATCATCTGAGACTGGTAACTGAAATTAATATAAAATAAAATCCAGATGATCCATGATCCTTTTTTTATTATTTTTTTTCAATATTTTTTTAAGAAAGCATTAATTGCAACAGAATATTTTTTTTTTGTTTGTTGCTGAAGAAGTAATTCCAGATGATCCATGATCCTTTTAATAATATAAAGATTATATACATTTTTTTTAAATATTGTTTTATTTTAAAAACAAATCATGACAAAAACATTTTTTTTTATTTTATTTTTTTTTATTGTATTTTTTTATTTTATTTTCTATTCTATTCATCCAAATTATAGAACAGCCTTTGGGGTGTGATTTGAGCGGAATAGGCAAAAATTATGATGCATTAGAGGCACAAATATCCTTTTTTTATTTATTTTGTTTGTTTGTTATAAAACTTATTAGAAATATTTATTTTGATTCATTAGAGGCACAAATATAAGAAACAGAAATATTAGAAATATTTATATGAACTATTATCTAAGACAAAAGGATGCCAAATTACATAATACTTGTGGAAAGAGACAGAAAGTGAAGAGAAATAAAAATAAATTAATAAAAATAAATAAATGAGAGCTAGAGGAAGGTGAGTAAGAGACGCAGGGCTCTTTTACCGAGCCCTCTCTCATGGCCGTCTGTGCTCAGGGCTTTGGAAATCTTTCATAATCCCAGGGGCCTTGTTTCCATTATCTAAAAGCACAAGCTACTATTAAAATTCCTGTGTAAGACTGTAATTAGAGCCCTCAGTTAAACCTCGGAGGAAATAAGGTAGAGCAGCACATTAACTGCTTGGGACATCGGATAATGAATTATTAAATTTTTCTAATTTTTGTCTGATGTGCGCTCACAGTTGTCAGCAGCCACTTTGAGGCACAGCAATTACGAGTCACCATAAAGACTGTCTGTTTCCACGCTAGCGACACTGAGACATCACAACACTTCAAATGAACTCTGACCTCAAGTCTACAGTCCCGTTCCATCTCCAGTTGGGAAATAACATTGCGGTGTAAATCCTGTCATTCAGTCTAGCAGTAGAATTATAAATGGACCATAATCCTGTTGAAATCTACAATATAAAATGTTATATTACTATAGAATTATATCATAGAATTATATTTTATATAATATTTTATTTATTTATTATTATTTTGTACATTACTGTTTAGATGTTTGGAGTAGATTGGGGTAGAAATGATTTTCAACCATTTTCAGTCATAAAACAGTTATACAATAGGAATAATATAATTTTTTTTATTTATATATTTTATAATGTAATTTATTCCTGTGATTGCAAAGCTGAATTTTCAGCAGCCATTACTGCAGTCTTCAGTGTCACGTGATCTTTCAGAAATCATTCTATTAATAATTATTATTATTATTGGCTTTAATTTTACTTTTTTAAGAGCTGACACTTTCCTATCAAAACTTAAAAAAAAAAAAATGATTTATGGGTCCTCTAGAGATGCTTCGGAACTGAAAACTGAATCCTACTGCGTGGTGGACATTGATTTAGTGGCAAGTAAACAAGATATCCTTGATCCCACCTACTGTATACATTACGCTTTGGGTCTTAGGTTTATATCCAATTTCAGATTTTCCCTCTTATAAACGTCACATAATAAATTCGTATTGCATGTTTGGTCACTGTACCTGTCTGTCATATGGCCCCCTTGCTGTCTAAGTGGGCAGATTTTGGCCAGAATAAGCACATAAGGCCCTTACCTGAAAAGAAAGAACAATGGAGGAAAGCTGCGCTCTCTAATTGTTTAACCAGCACTGACATTCCAGAATTAAAAAAGACAATGAAAGGAATGTGCATTGCATGCAAGACACATACCTGCACACAAATATACATGACATTACCCAATTTCAGCTGGTATCACAACCCAGCATCACCTAAACCCAAAGGTACATGTGTGTGAGACCTGATCAACAGGGATTTAAAACCACACACATACTACACACCAAGACCGAAGAGATGTAAAAAGATACCCCAGTCCGCTTTTAAAAACCTCTAGATTTACTCTCTCTCACTCTCTTCATTCCAGTCGTGCAACGCTGGTCAATAGAAGTCTTTCAGACATGCAAGAGGGCAGCCAGTGCTGTCAGCACCTACAGTGTCTCGACAGACCTCTAAAACTTGATCCCAGAAAACACACACACACACACACACGCAGCATGCCCTCTCAGGCAGCACACATGATGGGACGGCATGCCAACCGCAATCCGTTTGGGAAAGTATCCCAGTGAAAATCAAACCATTGCTATAATTCCTCTAATAACATCCTGGCTACACACACACACATTTGCAGAGTGGAGAAGACTACAGTTTATGATCTTTGGAAGGAGAATACAAAAATGAGAGAGGCGGAAAAATGTTGTGCTTTATTTTAACAGAACCGAATACAAGGAGATAAAAGCACTGGGAGATAATGTGAGCAGGGCATTGTGGGTAATGGAGTCTGTTACCAGGATGGCAGTCCTGCGGGTTTTAGTCTCACTATTTTCTCTCAAACTCATTGCTGATTGTAAAGAAAACAGTGGAGATTTACACACAGCAGCAGAGGAAAACAGTAGTCGCCTGCCAGAAACAATCTCCAAGCCTTTTCCATCATTTAATGCAGGCAGGGTTCTATTCCTCCACAGAATCTGAACCCCAAAATCTATTTTACTGGCTGAAAGAATCTATTCAGTATCTCATTAGAAAGAGTACAGGACTGCTTTAGGTATGTTACCTTTCGAAAGCTTGGGATCAGCAAGATTTTTATTTTTTTATTTTTTTCAAATAAAGTGACCTGGGATCACTTTGGCTGGGTCTTTGAAGTGTGTATTTAAAGTGTGTTTTTATGGTTGTATGTTTAGAGTGTGTTTACATATGGGTGTCAGACTCAGTGACGAATGTACATACAAAATTCTGCCTAAAAATAAAGTTGGGTCATTTCCAAACACTCATTCACACACTACACTACACTACACAACAACAGATAACTGCAGCCTAAGAGACTATTTGTTAGGACACCAATCACCAGAAGAATCTCGCAGAAACAGTGAACTTGCCTGAACCGTTTTCGGATTTTCATGCTTTCAGATTTTCTGCAAAGATGCTTGCTAAGATGAACTACGACAACATTACGGCTGGTGATTGACCTGTATATATATATCACTAAGGCTGATATTATTGACAAATATTGGACATTTTTAATTATCGGTTGGCTGAGGACTGTCAGAAGCGGGACTTTTATTTTGACAGCACATGAGTGCAGACACACAGGAGCTGCCTTCATTAGTTTACTGTCTTTATTTAACAGATAATTGAAATGCAAACACTATAATATTAACATATATTATATTTATATACATATAATATTTATATTGTCAGCATTCAGCAAAAATGCATTTTAAACAAGAAATACGCAGTTTAGTAAATACGCATTCAAGTCTTTGAATATCTAATAAACATTTAATGCTACAAACATAGTAAACTGTCTATTTAACAGATTTAAGTAGGTTAAAATTTAAGCATTTTTTAATTCTTTTTTTTTTTTTTTTTTCTTTTTTTTTACAAAATATTACATAAAATAAATATACATTGATGAAAAATTTATGCATTTTTAAATTATTTATTTTTGTTTGTTTGTTTTTAACAAAATATTACATACAATAAATATAAATTCCACTGCAGTAATTGTTACTTACTATCTAAAACTTTTCCACCATTCATTAGGTTTATTTTATTTATTTGTTTTTCCATTAACTTCTTGATTTTTCAAAAACACTATAGTAAAATGAAAGAATCAAGAATAATTTTATTATTTAGGATTATTTTCAAAATATTTTTTTTTTTCTGTTTTTGGTTAATATTTTGTACTATCTTTAAATTAAATAGGGTACATTATGTGGGTCTACACTGGCTTTATACCAGGCACCCTGCTATCAATAAAATCAGCATCTGCCAAATAAAATCGGACAAATTAAAAATCAGGTCAACCACTACTCACAGCATACAATTTTAACTACGCATGCAGACACCCACCGTAGCAGTTAGCCTAGGCCCGTGGAGCTGAGCGTAGAGTATGGCCTCCTCAACCTGACCTTTGATCCCCAGCAAAGCAAGTTCCAGGTTGTGTGCTCCGGCAACGATGTGCGTGAGATCCTGCAGTACAGTGACATACTGTCTCCAGGGGTTGTGGAGCTCTGAGAGGCTGGCCAGGCACCCGCGCATGACATTGAGGCAGTAGCCGCTGCACGCCCGGATCAGGGTGAGTCCACGGCAATGAGAGCAGTAATGCATGCGCACCAGAGCCCGAGTGCATTCCTTGGACAACTCCGCCGTCTCTGTAACGTTCATTACTTTAAACCCCATGCCGAATGCCAGGCTGAGCACCCGGCCTGCCCGCAATGCGCTCGCAAGCGTGTCTGCCATCACCTTTGGGTGCGGCCCAAAGGGGTTAATATCCTGCCTTGTCATGCGGAGACAGTCACCAAGCTGGTTTCCATTATAAGAGTCCTCCCCAATGCTCCCAGCCATGCCAGGATTGACAATACGAGTGTGGACTAACGGGAAGAGACTGTCAAAGAAAGAATGGACAGCAGTTTCAACAGAGACATTGCCGGTGCCCTGAAGGAAGCGAGAAAGGTCTGTGAAGAGGGAGCCGATGTGAGGGGAGATGGGCGACATGAGGGAAGAGTATGTGGTCTCGAACAGAGAGGTCAGGTGATTCTGAGAGAAGGTGATTAGAGACTGGAACGTATCTGAAAGAGAAGTTGAGATTTAAATTAATGTATATATATATATATAAGAAAAATCTGTAGCTTTAAAATAAAACACTATACACACATACACACACACACACACACACACACAGTCTTAATACAAAACACAAGCACTGAGAAAATTAATTTTGTTATTTGTCTAGCAGCAATTTCTAAGCTACAAGCCATTGGTCAGACAACTGGAAAGCTCTGCCCCAAAGTCATGCTATTGGTGTAGCTTTTAATTTTTGGTTTAAATTTGCAATGCAATGAAAGTATGAAAGATCTTTTCTTCTGTATTGTGACGCACACCCGAGTGTAATGGGTTATCAGTTTAGGGCCAGGGACCTGGTTCTATGCATCAGTTGTTGACTGGATTTTGAGATGCTGGCATAGCACTTAAAAGTGGAGGCAGATGAATGCGATGTTGCCAAGGGCAGGGTTTAAGCAATTCAGTGATTGGAGAAGTCCTGCATATGTCACTTTGATTAAATGTTATGAGGTTAATTTTTTTTTTTGAATGAATTGCTCACAATAAGATGTATAACATGCATTTAGAAAAAAGAAAGGGTGATTTTTTAATTATTATTATTTCATGTCAACTTTAAGCATCACAAGCGCTCCCCACAAATAACTACAAAGATGATCTATCATTTTCTACATTTTGTCTACAAATGCAAGGGGAAGACCTTTGCGATAAATGTCAAAAAACGTGGATGCCTGTACACTGAAAACAAATGACAGGATGTTCAAATCAGAATGCCCCAAATTAAACTAATTATTTTCAAATAATGAAAGTGAATGATGACCATAGCCGTCAAGCAAGATTTAATTGAATGATGTCTTTAATTTTATTCTGTTTCTCAAACAAAGCTATCATAGCTTCAGAAGACTTGGAATATAGCACACAAGCTGTATGGACTACTTTTATATGCCTTTTTTTGCTATTTCTCTGAAAAAGAGCAGTATAAACATCCTGAAGACTTTCTCTTCCACAAAATCCATAAAGTCCATTTTCTATAAAAGAAAGTTTAAAACTACATGAGGGTGAGTAAACAACAATTTTCATTTTTAGCAGAACTATTCCTTTAAAACCAGTCACAAAACTTCTGTTTTACAGGAAGGACAGATAAAAGAGAGAAAAGGAGTCAGTGCGGTATGTCTGTGGCTCTGTTCTGTGATTTTTCTGTCAACCTCTCTCTCTCTCACACCTCACACACACAAACACAAACACACATACATGTGCCTAAACTTGTGTTTGGTTAGTGGTTTGTTAATGTAGGGCAGCCTGTCTATTCAGCTGCGCTTAAGTCGAGCATGACCACACACACACACACATACAGGCTGTACCCAGGGTGCCGTTCTCTCTAAGGCCACTGATGTCAGACTGAAGGCATGTTAGGGGATGGAGAAACAGCGGCAACTGGACCGAAATTGAGACCGGTCAACACACATACAGACACACACACACACACACACACACACACACACACACAGAAGCAGAGCTCTCCATTTCACTCCGTAAGCTGCGGAGGCTTCCATCAATGCCGTCACAATGGACCAGGACAACAGCTAAACTCCCCCAATCACAACAGCTTTGTCTGAACACGCTGGCCCCATAAGAGGGCGTTCACACAGTATGTGTTTTTGCATTCTGTCTGCACTGCTTTTGAATTTTTGGTCTAAGTACATGTGCGTCATACAGATCTCTTTATTGTTGCATCATGCTTTGCAGTTTTAGAATCTTGTGGCATGAGTTTTACATTATGAAGATGCCAAATTAAAAAACTTTGTTACACATCGACTTTGGTTTTAAAACAATGGGCCAATCAGAAGAACCCAGGGGCCTGACAAACATTTTAAGCATTTAAAATTTGTTTAAAAAAACAACATTACAGGTAAAATGGGTCTCATTCCTTAACCATGTAAACACACACATACAGACAGAGAGAGAAACATTTCTTCTTATTATTAATGTTGAAAACATAGAATTTTTGTAAAAATGTAAAAGTCTTAAATGACAATAATTATTTTTCTCACAAGAACATTACAGAGAATTCAATGATAGGGAGAAGAAACATGGAAAGGAATTTGTGAAATGTCATGGATTGAAACTCATTTCCCCATATGAGCACAACAGCCTATTGTGTCAAAGCACATGCAAACCACAAGTATTGTAGAAGGAGAAAGTAAGGAATGGAAAGGCCATTTGCCATGTCCCGCTGTGTGAACGTGTCTGCATATGAAACGTAAATGTGCATGTGTGTGTGTGTGTGTGTGTGTGTGTGTGTGTGTGTGTGTGCCCATATAGGCGAGAAGGTTGGAATGAGAGCAGCAAACCACAAGCAGAATGTGCCAGTGTAAGGTTACAGCATTTCAGAGGGCAGCCTCATGCCGCGAACACTCCGTAAAACGCCAGAAGTGGCATAGAGGGAGACAAGCAGACGGAGAAAGAGACAGGGAGTTGAAAGGTGGTGAATTTGTTTGGCTTTGAGGCCTCACACCACAGAACTTGGCCAAATCGTTACAGGCCATCTCTGCCAGCAAATTTCTCTAGGGTTTTCTTTCATGTGTATTTAACAAAAGTTAATATCTCTTGAGTGTTTGTGTACATCTAAAAGAAAAGCAGGATGCACAATTCTGCAGTTTTCAGATGGAATCACACTAATTCCAAGAAAATCAGGGATGATCCATATGGAGTTGCAGGCACCATATTGCCACTTTGGAAAATGGGCATTTAAACATGAGACAAAAAGAGAGAGAGAGGAGATCTCCCAGGAGAAACCACCAGAAAGGCTGACACTACTCAGACAAGAACACGCAGCAAACTTAATGTCCTGTACAGAAACCAACAGTGGTCTGAAATCTGAGGGAAAAGCTAGTTGAAACCATTTGTTGCTCCATTAGTGCCTCACCATTACAGCAGAACTACCAGACATTGTTCATCTGATTTGTCAGAACTATGACTGGGTAGATTAAAATGCAATAAATTGCTTTTTGTTTGTTTCATAGAGCACAAAAACATATTACTAATTTTTTTCTTTCAGTTTGCCCTAAAATTAAGACTCTGGGTATGTTCGGAATGCCACCACACTAATAATAATATTACAATATAAACCGCACAGTATGTACATTTCTGCAAGCACACGACACCCGGATAACCAAAAGAATTTGGTTCCAGAGGGTACCTTGGACTGTCAACAAAAAATAATGTTTGTAGAAAAAAAGAACGCACAAATCCATGGGCAGATCAATCCCTGTCACTGGGCTCCAGAGGAAAGCAATGCTCTGTAAGTTACTGGTTTGCGAGCTGGGCAACTGCAGTGTTGCAATGATGCCAGTGAGCCAAGATGGGGCTAGATTTACAGCCATGTAACTGGATGTTATATAGCCTCTTAAGAGGGTCTACAAAAGGCTTTTAGAGATGACTAATCCACTTAATGACCAAGACTCATTTCCTAAACGCACGGTCTGCTGGCGAAGAGATTTCGTTTGCTGAGTAAAACAGAAAAAATGATGGTGTAAAGATAAGATATAAAAGACTTTTAAGGATAGTTAAACGTTCCCTGGTGTCACACAACCCACAGTGGTGGATGTTGTTTTCCAATAAACATATAAAGATTATGAACTAATACATACTTTTTAACTAGATTCAATTGTAAAACTACATGTTTGATCCTGTAAAACCTGATAACCAACAGTGACCCACTTTTGTCAAGTCCAAGACCCTACATACAAGGCCATGCTAAATTCCTCAGTGACCGCGGTCATCATTCAGAGTGTTCAGGAGTCCATCATCTGTCAATCATCTTCCACCCCAGAAAGCCCCGTAATCCAGCCAAGGGCTTGTGTTTCATATGGGTCAGACGCAGATATGAGCTCATCACCTCTGTAGGGGGGCTATAAAATCCCATTTTAATTAGTGACAATACATCCATCCCGGTCCTCTGACTAAAACAGCTGTGATGAGAGAACACATCACATTTCCACATACATCTTCTGCATGAGAAGCTGAAGAACGGAGAGCAATGAGATTGAGAAACAGTTATGAAGAAACAGAAAGACCAAATATTTAACAAGAGTTTAAAAATGCTCTGTGAACAAACATATGCGAGTACAGAAGGTTAAATCAAAAGCACATAATGCTACACATTAGAACTGCTGCAGACACCCCACCCCCTCTCCTCAGCAGCGTCTTTGCTGTCAGAAAGGAAACAGGTGGAGGGTGCAGAGGAACGTTTCACCAATATCTCTCTCATCAAATGGCAATTAAATTGGCTTCCCGGTTATATCGATAGTCACCAAGACAAACAATTCCTGAGATGCCAGATGCAGTGTGTGTGCACGTGAAAACACAGAGCTCTCTGAAGGATCTGGTTAAAAGTGAGTATGCCAATCACTGTGCTGATCTAAGCGTCCCAATCATCATTCACTTCTGAATTGGTCTAGATTGAGCAAGAGTCTCTGCAGTCCAGCAACAATGTGGTGAATTGCTGTATAAAAGCAAATTGTTTCTGGAAAACTACTGATTTGAAATATTTGTGTTGCCTATAATTATTTGCATGTGTGTCCTTCATCTTGAGAAAAAAAATCTTCAAGCTTGAAATCCAAATGCTAAGTTTTTAAACCTATATCAGACACATTTGATTGTAAAATGGATTGCTTTAGGCCAGTGATGATTGATGTTTCATGATATATAAATAAACACAATATACTGACATTTAAAGCCACATTTTGTCATGTCTATTCAATGGTTTACTGTCACTATACTTAATGTATTAAATTAACTTCATGTAATGGATACTATCATTCAAATGTTTTATATAAATTGTTTTATTTAGCAAAGATGCAAATTGATTAAAGTTACAGTAAAGACTTTTACAATGTTACAAAACATTTATATTTCAAAATAAATGCTGTTCTTTTGCACTTTCTATTCATTAAAGAATATTGAAATAAATGCAGCAAACAAAAATATTAAGCAGCACAATTGTTTCCAACATTGATAATAATAAGAAATGTTTCTTGAGTACCATATCAGCAGATGTGACACTGAAGACTGGAGTAATGGATGCTCAAAATTCTGCTTTGCAGTCACAGGAATAAATCACCTTTTTAAAATATATTAAAATAGAAAACATTTTTTATATTTTAAATTGTAATAATATTTTACAATATTCTGTTTTAACATTTTTAATAAATGCAGCCTTGGTGAGCATAACTCAAAACTTTTGAACAGTAGTGTAATTATTTATATTATTTTTAAGCAACTAATTGTTATTGAATTAATTCATAATATATTATGAATACTGACTGACAATAATCCAAGAATTACACTTTGCTTAAACCCTGGGAAAAGTCCGGTCAGGTTTTGAGTACATATCAGATTGAACAGTTGGAAAAAGTTAAAGAGACAAAAAGAACCTGGACTCAACTGAGGGCAGAAACCTCAAGAAATGAGGACTGATATCCCTTAATTCCCACACCCTTAATTCCAAAATAAAAAACCACTTGTCCCTTCCAAGAACACTTTCTTCTAGTTCCAGCTGTGCAGACATCTCAAACATGTTCTGTGATGATTAGTGGCAGGTCATTCTCATGAAAGGTTCACCATGCTGTAGGAAAGACTGAACAAAAGGAAATCAAACCACCATCCCTTTTCTGTCTCTCCCTCCCAGTATTAGGACAGCCTGATGATGTTGGAAGAGAAAAGGAGAGAGGGTGGAGAGTTTGAGCCATGATTGGGTTTGGGAACGTGTGTTCAATTGTCCGTTTCAGTCTGAGGTAATGAAGTGAATTATGAGACATGAGGCAGCTAGACGCCAACCTAAAAGCTGTGTGAAAGCGGCTGCAATGACACTCTGGAGATAATACCACTCCCTTTCTCCTCAGACGCCCCCTGGCCTACACACTACTTGTACTCCTATTTCCTGTCATTATTTTCCTATTAAACAATTCTTATTAGTGGTGTTTGTTAAAGTAAGCACCAATGTTACTATAAGTCATACTATGATCTGAACAGAGTGTTAAACTTTGGTAACTCATTTTTCAACACAAAACAACCTTGTAACACCCAAATAAACAGCCACAGGAATTGCATAGGCAACCAACTAACATCTTGTTGGCCACTCACACATTATTCAGAAAATATACACCAACTTCATATGAATGGTAGAGTAAAAATCTATTTATTTTCAATTTCAAGTTTTGTTACTTAGAACGGGAATATAGCTCATCAACCCTCTAATACAGCTTGGAATTTACAAGCTAGAAACCATTTACAACTTTCTACAACCAGAAGGTTCTGACTGTGATTTTCTAGGATGGCTTCAGTCATATAAGTGGATAAACCAGCTGTTTCATTGAATATGATAGCTTTTGATGGTCTACTAGCTTTATCACGAGACTACAAAATCAATCACCTAGAATTAATTGGACCAGTAAAAAAATGGTTTTTGGAATATGGTAGCCTTTACAATGATAGTCTACCAAATCAAAAGCAGTTCCACCACATATTAGTCCAGTTGATCAACCACCTAGACAAGACTGGACCAGCAAATGTCCATAAATGACAAGCTAGAATCTATGTGAAATCAACTGCCACCTTAAACTAGTTTTTGTGTCCTTTTCGCTTCTATAGAAAGTTTAAGTTTTGCCCCACGTAATTGCTCTCTCATCATCTGATGTTAGACATTATTTTTCTTCACTTAAGTACTCAGTGTGCCGCCTTTAGGGGAGAGCAGACAGTGAGTTGCTCTAAATCTTTCTCTAACCTTTATTAAACAACAAAAGTGTTCATTCTGTCCTGTACGGCAACCAACAGGCCAGCATGACAGGTGGTCAGCAGGGGCCGGATGGGATGTTTAGAATCCATCCATTCCACTGTTACCATGGGAATGACATAACAGGTGCACTGCATGTGAGGCTGAAGCCGCTAGATTTGCTAAGAGGTACGGTATGAGCATCACTTCCTGTCCCAAGCCCACGGGTGACATCAGGCATTGGGTTTGGATCAGTCTGTCAGTTCAGGCCAAACTGTCTCTCTCATTCTCAACCCTTTTCTTTTTCTTTTTCTCTTTAGGAGACACAACTTGTGGTCCAGGGCCAGCTAAGGAAGTAACATGGCAAGCTTGATTAGTCAACAGATAAATCTACCCTCCAAAAAGGCCAAATGATCTCTGGGAGCAGGATGTATAAGAGGAGGGGGATTCCTCTGAGACTTTAAGAGTCATGCAATCGTTGATGTAGACAAGGGAAAGATGAATAATAACAATGGGAAAGAGAGAAAGAAGGCCAGACAGAATGAAAGACTGGAGGAGAATGAGCAAGTGAGAAGGGTTTCCCCAAAGCACAAATGGCATGATGCCACCAAGAAGGCGTCTACTGTCACTGCTGAGCAGTAATGAGGTTTTTACTGGCACCTTCCATGAATACAGTACACTTTAGTGTCCTATGAAATTTTTAAAAGCACTGGAGGCCCATATCCCATGCTTTGTGTTATGAGAAGAAAATGTGTTGGCTCAAAAAAAAAAAAAAAAAAAAAAAAAACTATCTGCATCAATCTTTTTTTATTATTATTCAATTGGCCATAGAACCAATTAATCTTATCTTCATATCAGTTAAAATCAACAGCTAGCACAGCACAACGTTAAATCCTGAAAACAAAGCATGTAAATTTAACAAGCAAGTAAATAATGTTAATAAATAATGTTTGCTGAACAAAAACAAAAAATACTTCAGACTAACAGGAAATTGCTATTCAAGGTAATTGCTTACCTTACTTGAAAGCGCCACTTAATTTAACACACATCGATTTTCATTCCTGAACCGTGTAAACATCTGGGTTCTGCTCTCGTCTTGTCTCTCCATCATCTCTCCTCTCCTTTATCTAAAGACTCTATGCAACATACATCTGTTATATTTCACCTTTTCAAATCTCCAAGGGAAAATGGAGGACATACTGAGACCGAAACACCCACTTGTGCACTTACACAGGAGAAAGAGTATTAGCCAATGTCATTATGAACCCTGACTGCTGCTCCCGGGTCTGCCTTCACTTCATTGTTTCCAATCTTTGACTAAATATCATATTCTACCAAACGCTGAAATGACCTACTAAGTTCTATAAAATGTGCAGTTTAAAAGCAGAGTACACTGTGTGAAACTTCACTCGTTATTTCCATGTGACAAATAAACCAAAAGCAAGTTAAACTATGTGAATTTCTTAAACATTGTTACTTGATTCATTTAATCATACTGCCAGATGTTCAATATATTTTTAAATATATATTTTTTTAAATAAGTACACAGTATGAAGTGCATTGCACACACACACCCACACACACACAACAGTTCTCGAATTACACAACAGTTCTCAAATTAGTTTTTCTTACAGCCTTTTCTAGGCATGCAGTATTCTAGTGATAACAGAACTCCAATCGTTTCACCGTTTGTATCACTGCACTTGCAGTATTTCTTACAGCGAGTGTCATGCCAGACACACAAACTCTGAAGCAGTTGTGGGAATTTATGACAAAGAGTGGTCATCGTGTGCATGTGACAATAATTTCACAAATTCTCACAAATTCTCACAAATGGGGTTTGTATGGGAGGGTTGCAAGAAAAAAAAGCACTCCTCAAAAAAAGGCCACATGCAGTCAGACTGAGCGCTGCCAAAACACCTTGAAGATTCTGTGGCAGACGAGACTAAAATTTAATCATTTGGCCTCAACACCAAACAACATGTCTGGTGGAAATCCAACACAGCTCACCATCCAAATAACAGCATTCCTACAGGAAAGCATGGAGGTGGTAAGATCCAGTTATGAGGGTGTTTCACTGCAGCAGGGAATGATTCTTTACCCACTGATAGACAGACAGACAGACAGACAGACAGATAGATAGATTTAATTCAAGGCTGTTAGGGACAGATATACAGTGGGTACGGAAAGTATTCAGACCCCCTTAAATGTTTCACTCTTTGTTATATTGCAGCCATTTGCTAAAATCATTTGTTCTTTTTTTTTCCTCATTAATGTACACACAGCGCCCCATATTGACAGAAAAACACAGAATTGTTGACATTTTTGCAGATTTATTAAAAAAGAAAAACTGAAATATCACATGGTCCTAAGTATTCAGACCCTTTGTTTTTGCAGATTTATTAAAAAAGAAAATGCTGTCCATTTTCTTCTGATCATCCTTGAGATGGTTCTACATCTTCATTTGAGTCCAGCTGTGTTTGATTATACTGATTGGACTTGATTAGGAAAGCCACACACCTGTCTATATAAGACCTTACAGCTCACAGTGCATGTCAGAGCAAATGAGAATCATGAGGTCAAAGGAACTGCCTGAAGAGACAGAATTGTGGCGAGACACAGATCTGGCCAAGGTTGCAAAAAATTTCTGCTGCACTTAAGGTTCCTAAGAGCACAGTGGCCTCCATAATACTTAAATGGAAGACGTTTGGGACGACCAGAACCCTTCCTAGAGCTGGCCGTCCGGCCAAACTGAGCTATCAGGGGAGAAGAGCCTTGGTGAGAGAGGTAAAGAAGAACCCAAAGATCACTGTGGCTGAGCTCCAGAGATACAGTCGGGAGATGGTAGAAAGTTGTAGAAAGTCAACCATCACTGCAGCCCTCCACCAGTCGGGGCTTTATGGCAGAGTGGCCCGACGGAAGCCTCTACTCAGTGCAAGACACATGAAAGCCTGCATGGAGTTTGCTAAAAAAAAAAACAGAGAAATAAGATTCTCTGGTCTGATGGCCTTAATTCTAAGCGGTATGTGTGGAGAAAACCAGGCACTGCTCATCATCTGTACAATACAGTCCCAACAGTGATCCATGGTGGTGGCAGCATCATGCTGTGGGGGGTTTTTCAGCTGCAGGGACAGGACGACTGGTTGCAATCGAGGGAAAGATGAATGCGACCAAGTACAGGGATATCCTGGACGAAAACCTTCTCCAGAGTGCTCAGGACCTCAGACTGGGCTGAAGGTTCACCTTCCAACAAGACAATGACCCTAAGCACACAGCTAAAATAACGAAGGAGTGGCTTCACAACAACTCCGTGACTGTTCTTGAATGGCCCAGCCAGAGTCCTGACTTAAACCCAATTGAGCATCTCTGGAGAGACCTGAAAATGGCCGTCCACCAACGTTTACCATCCAACCTGACAGAACTGGAGAGGATCTGCAAGGAGGAATGGCAATGGATCCCCAAATCCAGGTGTGAAAAACTTGTTGCATCATTCCCAAAAAGACTCATGGATGTATTAGATCAAAAGGGTGCTTCTACTAAATACTGAGCAAAGGGTCTGAATACTTAGGACCATGTGATATTTTTTTTGTTTTTCTTTTTTAATAAATGTGCAGAAATGTCAACAATTCTGTGTTTTTCTGTCAATATGGGGTGCTGTGTGTACATTAATGAGAAAAAAAAAAGTTACTTGAATGATTTTAGCAAATGGCTGCAATATAACAAAGAGTGAAAAATGTAAGGGGGTCTGAATACTTTCCGTACCCACTGTACAAAGAAAAAAAATGATTTAAATGACAAAAATGTTAAAACTGTACAACTTACATAACCACACATCCTATTTACTACAGCCTAAATATTACATTTACTCTAATAATGGTCCTTAATGTACTGTAGCATGCAATAAGCTGTACACTAGTTGTCGATTCCAAAAATGGCCTCTGAATCCAAATGACCTCAGCAGAGAAGAAATAAAACGAAGACACGATCATTTAACAAACATTCCAAACAAAGCCTGTCTATTAAACTCATTTTCTCACCCACTGCGACTCAACATCCCCTTTCCAATTCACAGGAAATGCTAAATCTCTGCATGTGCTGTTAGTTTAATATGCATGCACTTTATTTTCCACATTTGCATAATTTCCAACAATTTCCCAACATTTTTATAGCATTTATAGCATAGCATTTGTAAACATGTTGCCACATAAACAAAGGTTTTCCTGCAGTTTTCTGCCAAAAGAAAATCTTGAGGGTTTAACTCTTGCAAGTGAATAAATTAAGACACAAGTACTGTATTTTTACTAGACTACTATAGCATAAACTAAAGTAATTTACACCTAATTAAATTGTAAATACCTTTTAATACATTTTTACAGTACAGTTGTACTATAATACTTGTGTCTCAGGATAATAATAATAATAATAATAAACATAAATGTTATAATAAATAACTATTAAAATTATATATGTATATAATTTTACACACAGAGAGAATATATGTGTGCGTGTGTGCTTTTCCCAAAAAATGTGGCTATTTTTTAAGAGATTTAAGTGCACTTGAATGTCCCTGTGGTATCAAAAATTTTATCGAATATCTTAATTTTTCAAGGTATTCCATTAAAGTTCCAGTATCTTGAAATTTCAGTATATTGACAACGCTATTAAAGTTTGTTTATTGACATGATTTAAACATGCAAGATTGTACAGATTTCCCATCATATTGAACCTGATTAGTCAGGATTAGGCAAAAGCACTAATTCAAGATATTTCCAACCAAAAATGAAACAAAAAAATCCTCCATAGTGTATCTTGAAATTTCCTAAATGTGTTTGTACTAATATTTACTATATATTAGGCATAACAAATCATGCTCACTAACCTCAAGAACAAAAGAACAAAAGAATCTATAAATCGCTACAAAGACTATATATTTCAAAACATAGACACCACACACACACCAGAAGCAGCCGTAAAAGGTAATCAGACTCTATTTTTTGAACATTCCTGATTATTGCATGTGACCTGTCGATGTGAAACATTCTATGCATATCTCCAGTCCACATCCGAGATACAAACATTAGAAGCACTTTACTGGAATGCAATGAACAATCTGTGTTGTCTTGTGGATGCCAAAAGAAAACGGTCTGGGAAAGACAAAGGCATGATTGAAGAGCATAACCAAAAACTATGCATGTGGATTGAACCCTGTTTGTGAGATGCAGTGTGTGAGGCAATATGTGTCCATGTCTGTGGCCACAGATCGTGTTAAAATGAGTGTATCGTGAGCGCAGGACTGAAATAGTGTATGTGAGAGCTCATTCATTCACACCAAGGCTTGATACTCATGAATGAACTGACAGAAGACCTTAATAAAAGCCAGTGCTCTCTGCCAAAACACACACACATACACAAGGCTGTATATGACTGAGATTCTTTAAAGCTCCACTGCCGATTATGGTTTGGCCACTGGGTTCGACACTCATAAGAGTGTGGGCAAGTACTCCAAATTCCCCTTCTAAGGAATTAATGCAGTAAAACCCAACCAAACCTCATATAACTAGACTTCATAGAACATAATCTAACATAATTAAGACTAAATGCTTCTGAATGTTTGCAGCTAGTTCATACTTTCCTTAAAAAAAAAACACACACACACACATCTGGGGCTTTAATCAAGACGATGAGAAGATGCTTCCTGTTCAAGGGCAACCAGCGCCAAAGATGAAACTCTAAAGCAGCTCTACCAAACACAGGATGCCAAACCACACTGAAAAAAAAACACTATGCCATTTCTACTAATTAAATGAGTAAAACTACAGGCAACACAGACAGGTACATAGAAATAGCAAAGCCTTAAATTTGCTATCCCTCCATCACTTTATCCATCCATCCCAACCCAGACTCATTGGAAAAATGTGCCAGTGGTGGCTTTTTTGCAAAATGATGATAAATTGCTTCTTGCACATTCTGTAACACTTTCAAAATGAAATGTCCAGTAAGTGGTGATGAAAGCATAAGAATCAGATGAACGTGAATGTAGTTTTATCACCATCTTCTCTAAACCTCAGTAGCCCCTCACTGCAGAACACAAGATCCAGGGGGCGTGGTTTTGATCCACATCTAGGGGGTGGAGATTGATAGGTTTAGGGGTGGAGAAGGGTGGGTTTAGGGATCAGGGGGTGGAGACGGGTAGGCTTAGGTATATGTAAGGTGGGAGGAGTTGGATCTGGATCCAACCACACCCCCTAGATCTTGTGTTCTGCAGTGAGGACCATCTCCTAAACCTGGCCGTTAGAGATAACAAAAGCAAATGCATATACTCAAGTGATCATGCCATTTTTAGCTTGCTTCAAGTTTTTGCTCTCTTTTATCGTGACTCATGTATCATGGGACTTGTACCAGAGCACTCTGCATTGCAAGTGCAATGCTGTACCAGGTAAGTTCTGGAGCAAGTGTACTGCGTTAGAAAAAAGCTAAAGCAAATGTCAAAATGTATTGGTTTACAAATCATGCATGTTAAAAGCTCAAAACCATGGAGAAATAAGTCTTAAAGGGGTCATATGATGCTGCTAAAAAGAACATTATTTTGTGTATTTGGTGTAATGAAATGTGTTTATGCGGTTTAAGGTTAAAACAACACATTAATTTCCACATACTGTACATTATTGTTTCTCCTCTTTGGCCTGCCTTCTGAAACGCATCGATTTTCACAAGGCTTATCTTTCTGAAAAGCGAGGTGTGCTCTGATTGGCCAGCTATCCAGCGCGTTGTGATTGGCCAAATGCTTCCGTGAGACAGAAATGTTACACCTCTTAACATATTGTGAAGCCTTGTCCGGCCGGAGCGACAAGACAAAAACATAAAACCCATTATAAACGTGATATAAACATGATTTCTAGTCGTGTTTTCTTTTGGAAGGCAAAAACAAAGTAGTGTTGCTTTCTCAACGGAACAACGTCACACACCGCGTGGCCTTGAGTGAGCAGAGGCCGGAGGCCTAGAGTGAACCGTGGTCTAGAGTGAACCGCGGCCGGCTTGAGTGAGCAGAGGTGGGCAGCTTGAGAACGGCGTGGCAGGCGGATTCTACGAAGAAGCGTACCTTGGTCTTGCAGCAACCACATATAACGCCCCAGAGCTGGACGCAGCTTCGTCCACAGTGAAAGCCGATTCAACGATCCACAGTGCAAAGCTGATGTATTTCCTCAGCGACCAGCACAGATCAGCTCCAGGCATGACGAAGCGGATATCGTCCACTTTTGGAAGGCCAGACAAAGTAGTTTCGCTTTCACAGTGAAACACATAGTGTCTATATGACATGGCGGTGAGACAACAATACTACAATGAGAATAAAAGGTACGCCTTCTTTCTTTGCATGAACAGCTGGGCGCCATTATGCAAATCTTCCGAAATACTGACAAAGATATGTGGGGGCGTGTTAGAATGAGCCGTTTAACTTTTATAAAGAATATCTCTTTGGATTTGAGACTTTAGTCTTTGCAACTTCACAGATATTCTTTATTCACCAAGAGCTTGTAACACTCCAAAGAGAAAGGAAAATTTAAAATCCCATCATATGACCACTTTAATTAGCAAATAATCTGCCCCGTAATCAGAATTTGATTGAAAATGAATATAAGTAGTTTACTGCTACTAGGGGTCATTTCAGCTGGAAACTGTACTGAATTGTATGTATGGTAAATTTTTGGAGTTCTATTAAAAAAAAATTAATGGCAGAGGCAGTCTTTCCAATGAACTTATGTTGCTTTATCCATATAAACTCATCCCTTTATCCATCAGTCCATTCCTCTATTCATCCATTTCACTTTCTTAACCATTCATCCCTCTACCATCCATCTAATCTCCCATCCATGCATGCATCCGTGTACCCTGGAAGGCGGCAACATGTGCAGAAATTTGATATTTCAGCTCAAAGCTGTATGATCTGATGTTCTGGGTGGTGTCTCTCAGGACCGCTGCTCTGTAGCTCTCTTCCATTCTTCGCGTACAGCATGACGGCCCAGCATGCTTGCATATTGACAGGTCCACATCTACAATAAGAGAGAAAAAAAGCATTTGTTAGACAGAAGTTGAACAAATAACATTATTGACACTATAAAACCAAATTAAACCTGCACCGGTATCACCATTCACACGCATTCATGCACCTACATATTCAGCGGTTGAGTGTTACTGAGGCTCAGCCTCATGATCTGGGGGGTGGGGAGGGGGCAGAAGATAGTATAATGAAACCTGATCCTCAGAAAGCTCTTGCACTTTCTCTATAGCTGCAACTTAATTATCCAGGATGCACCAGGTGCTTTGGGACCCAGAAGACTTAAGTCAGTTAAAGCAGCATTGAACCCCAGCCACTCACCAGCCAAGGCCTTTTGTGGGCATATGAACTTTGTATGACCAATTAATAGCCCTAATCTGAAAATACCTTGTATTTCCAATAGTCTGAGTTAACTACAGTATGTACATAAATACAAGCACAAGCATCTTCTAAATAATACTGCATGCTATAAAGCTGCATTTTAACACATAAGTGAAATAATGGTATGTGAATCTTCCACTGAAAATATTCCAAAATGGCTTCTAAGCAAATTTCCCGAAATAGGAAAGACACTTAATGGTACATTCTGAAATATTCCAATTCATTGTGTCACAAGCAAGGTAGAATGGCATGGTTGCTTCAACAAAAGCGTTCTTAACTCAGTTGTTAGTGTAAGTGGTACAATATTTTCAAACACAACACAGCAATAAGATTTTAGTGCCACTCACTGGATATTTCATTTCCAGTCTGCTGCAATACCAACGCTATCTCACGACCAATTCGTACGTATTTTATGAGGTGGCTAATTCGTACAACCTCACTTGTACGATTTTGTACGATTTGTCTAGACCCCAGTGACAGGTAGGTTTAGGGGTGGGGTTAGGTGTAGGTCATTCGTACAAATTCATATGAATTGTGCAATTTTCAATGAGCATGGGTTGCTTCTCCCTCACTGGATATCAAATATCTACAATTAAAATCATGTCCAGTGGAAAAACAAAAAAAAACAAAGATACAAAAAAACTAAACATCTTATTAAACCAAATATAAACTTTTCCCAACACAAAATAAACACCAAACAAAACCTAACACATATGCATTTAAGAGTGTACTGTATTATCACTGATATTGTAATCCAAACACACTGCTAATTCTGTGAATAATTATTAACTTTGTTAAAGAAAGATAAATGCACAGCAAATGAAAAAGTGAGATACAGGCCTACAGACTGGGATGGCCGTCCATGATGACTGATGTTAAGGCTGTGACAAAGCTTCATTCCATTTCCATGCTGTACAGACGTCCGCTATGCACTTTTGAGACTCTAGGTCACTGCTGTGACTCATTGGACATTAATGAAAAACTTTCTTATATTGAGTTTCACTAGCTGTGCGGGCAGATAGTCCTCGTCTACACCAGGAATCAGGTCATCAAATACAAGTAAAAACCACAACCACCTGCTCTTTAGACACCATGAATAACAGTGGTCTGATTTTAAAGACACACACATACAGGTACATGTGATATGATCACAAGCCCACAGCTGACAAGACGGGCCTTAGGGATGATGGAAACACAGCACATACTGACCTTTCAATCAATTTAAAAAAAAGGAAAAGAAAAAAAGAAAAAATAGTAACGACAGCATTGCTAAATAGTAATGCACTTATGGTTAAAAATAATTTCAGAGTGCGGATATATATTGACTAGACAATAAGGCAGACATTAAAAAATGGCATTTAAAAAAACAAGAGCAAAAAAACCTTGCGACATGTACTGTGTTAAGCTAACTGAGACTTGTTATAGCACTTGCATATCATTGCTCTCTTGTTGATTTTGATTGCTTGATTTCTGCTAAATGATTAAATATAATGTAAATGTATATAATTTTATGTACAAATATTTAGGAAAAAACTGTTGGATTTAGTACAATGACAATGTAAAAGTCAATTATGCAAACAATTATTTAATTTTGTTATCTGTACAATACCACTTTTAAGATTTCTATACTCACATGGTATAAATTGCTTTTATACAATCAAATATATAGCTGCCTTATTTTAGGAAAAGGGGAACATTCCTTAATATCAAAAAGTTAGAAAATCCCTTGTTCAGAAGACTATCTGAAATTATCTCTGGCATCATTCTCTCTTCAAGCCTTAATTAAGACATGATGGAATGATTTCAGCCCCCTGGCAAGTGAAGTAGGACCCCAGCAGGTGTCTGTGGTTCTGCCCAAGTAGACACTTCCTTATTCTTCCTCCTGTCTTGAGTTCAAACTTAGCCAACCTGATCCCATAATCATCCTCGGGTGACAAAAAGCATTCATTTGATTGACCGGATTAAGTCTTTATTCAGTTCGCATTTGCAACATCACAATGACCACCACGCTCAAAATTCCTACTACAGTTCAACCAGAATGAGATGTGCAGAACCCAAACACGACATCCTCAGTGAGGACTGAAAGTGTTATGGTTTATTTAGGTTAAGACTTAAGGAATTTCCTGATGCTTGAAGTGCAGAAGCAACTTTATGGGAAATGAAAGTCATTAAAGTAGACGGCAGCCCAACTGGATTTAACCTCTGGCTCTCCCGAGGTTCTTCTCAGGAAGCTTGTGGTGCTTTGAAGTGCTGGCGTACACTGGATCCAGCAGGATATTTACCCACAATTGATGTGCTGTTTTTGGGAGGGACCATGTTGAAAGAAAACATCTCTCAAAAGGCCTGGGCAACACACCTGCATTTCTCAAAGCCACAGGCGTGCTGCTCTGGTGTTTGGCTTTGTGGAGCACTGGCTGGCATTTGTGCCCACAGTAAGAGAGTGAAAAGCTGATGCCTAGGAAAATATGGTGGATTGGGCTGAAATCAGAAGGAAAGGCAGAAGTGTGGAACCTCAAAGGGATTTAAAGGGACTCATACAGAACTCCAAGTTTAGTTGAAGTCAAATCTAAAAAAAAAGTGAAGTGACATACAGCCAAGTATGGTGACCCATACTCAGAATTTGTGCTCTGCATTTAACCCATCCAAAGTGCACACACACAGCAGTGAACACACACCCGGAGAAGTGGGCAGCCTTTATGCTGCGGCGCCCGAAGAAGAGGTTGGGGGTTCGGTGCCTTGCTCAAGGGCACCTCAGTCATGGTATTGCCAGCCCGAGACTCGAACCCACAACCTTAGGGTTAAGAGTCAAACTCTCTAAACACTAGACCACGACTTCCCCATCTATGGTGAAGTCATACAGGAGCTTCGATAACCACAAAATGTATTGGTCAAAATGACCACTCGGGTCATGGCACAAGGCTTAAGGCCTTCAGTTGTGGACACACAAATCACTCTACATCAGTACAATGTGAATAATTAAGAACACAAATGCAAACACGGTTCCAAATTCCTGGCTTAGGTACTCGGAGTTGGGTCAAAACAGCAGAAATAGCCTTACCTGACCTCAGCAGTTCAAACATGGCAACCACAGGCAAATGGGCCCTAAAGTCTGAGAACATCTTTAATATGAACTTTGTTCCACTTTTAATATTCTGATACTTAAAAACATAAATTTCAACATTTCAACCATACTTGCCATGCTATTTTCACTAGTCCTATATGGACTGTTTTCATAGGCTATATGCTATTTATGCATGTAATATTTAAAAAAAAAAATTAAATAGCAATTAATAAAATACAAAATATAAACTCAATAAAATATCATATTTAAACTTTCCCCACCATTGATTGAAATTTCTGGTTTTCACTGTTATACAGTAGGGGGTGCTATTACACATCTTCTGAAAGAGTACTGAACATCTGGATCAAACACAGGCAAAGAAGCAGAAACAAGCAATCACATATGTACGTAGATGCAATAACGCAATCATTAAACATTTAAACAAATTATATATCAAAACTGCCTAACATTACCGAATGAAATGATGACCGAGGAAGTGGTATAGGACTGTATAAGCTTTGGGGGTGTTGATGAAAGCGATCTACTCTGTCAGTTTTGATCATTGTTCTGAATCCAATCAATACATAGTCTTTGACAAAAACACGATTTTCTCAGCTTTTTGTTAAAAATTGAGCTTTTTCATGAAACTTCCATGAAAAAAAGAATGCAAAAGGCTAGAATAAAACAGGTTTTTTGTTTCACAGCCGAGGCTCTGTTCTTTCTTTTGACATATAGATACTCATACAACAAAATATTCTGGGGGCATGAAAGTTTTCAAAAACTTATCAAATTATAAAAAATGCTGGTTGTGGCTGACAACATTAAAATAAATAAATAAATAAATAAAATTAAATGTTGAGGAATAAAGGGTTAAAGGTTGTGAAATTAGCAAGCTGGAAATTATATAGTCACAATGTAGCTTATTGGCAGAAAACATATTCATACAAATCAAAACATTACTGAATGGTGTGTGGTTTCCAACATTTTATTTACTCATGCTTTCAAGACTATCGCAACTTATTTCAGAATTTTTTCCAAAACCTCATCTATTTTAGCCAATTAGAAATCATGACCTGTAATTTCTGGTAACAACAATGTAGAACACAAGACAGAAAACCATTTAAAACATTTTGGTTTGCAAAACCTATGAGCAAAATGAGTGAATGCACCTTTTCTAGCTGCAGAGCAGTACTGGCATAAAACTGTCTCACACTGGCCCTGGGCCATTTTTATGGTTGAGCCGTATTGCTTAAGTGCTTTCTCAATGGTGCAATGGATGCTCAAGGATGTTCCCTTAGGGTTTGAACTTACAAACGCTCAGTTAAAGGCACACAACAGTTAACAACTCACCACCCATATGGGTGACCAGATGGTTTCTGAGAATACACCCCCATGTAGTTTCAAATAAGAACATCAAATTAATATAAGCAGTAACATTTGTAAGCTATACCTGGATATATAAAATCTCTATGAACTAAAGTGGATCCTAATTTGGGCTCAGTTGGAGTGCTCTGCAAAGCTGTAGATGAGAGAGGAATGAAGAAAATACTAACAAGCTCCCACCTCCAAGTCTGTGATAGCATGTCAGACACATAAGAAGATCAGGGGGAGACTGAAATCGGTTCTTAGTGGGACTAAAAACAGAACTAGACAGACTGAACTGGTACTGTAAATGAGGGACTCTGTGGAACAACTAGCCCTACTACTGGCTAAATGGAGTCTGGCATTGCTACACAGTAAAAACATGAACAAAAAAAGTAAAGATGTGTAAGGCAAGACTCAGGTATAAGTTGTACCAAAAGCTATATATATATATATATATATATATATATATATATATATATATATATATATATATATATATATATATATATATGTATATATACACAGAGTGGTGTGAAAAAGTGTTGGCCCCCTTCCTGTTTCTTATTTTTTTGCATTTTTGTCACACTTTAATGTTTCAGATCATCAAACAAATTTAAATATTAGTCAATAATAACACAAGTAAATACAACATGCAGTTTTTAAATGAAGGTTTTTATTATTAAGGGAAAACAAAATCCAAAACTACATGGCCCTGTGTGAAGAAGTGTTTGCCCCCCACCCAATTTCACTAGCCACACCCAGGCCTGATTACTGCCACACCTGTTGACAATCAAGAAATCTCTTAAATAGGACCTGCCTGACAAAGTGAAGTAGACCAAAAGATCCTCAAAAGCTAGACATCATGCCGAGAATTCAGAAACAAATGAGAAAGAAAGTAATTGAGATCTATCAGTCTGGAAAAGGTTATAAAGCCATTTCTAAAGCTTTGGGACTCCAGCGAACCACAATGAGAGCCATTATTCACAAATGGCAAAAACACGGAACAGTGGAGAACCTTCCCAGGAGTGATCGGACGATCAAAATTACCCCAAGAGCACAGCGAAGACCCAACCAAGATGTCACAAAAGACCCCACAACAACATCCAAAGAACTGCAGGCCACACTTGCCTCAGTTAAGGTCAGTGTTCATGACTCCAGCATACGAAAGAGACTGGGCAAAAATGGTCTGCATGGCAGAGTTCCAAGACGAAAACCGCTGCTGAGCAAAAAAGAACATAAAAGGCTTGTCTCAGTTTTGCCAGAAAACATCTTGATGATCCCCAAGACTTTTGAGAAAATACTCTGTGGACTGACGAGACAAAAGTCTGGAAGACCACTTTTTGGAAGGTGTGTGTCCCATTATGTCTGGTGTAAAAGTAACACCGTATTTCAGAAAAAGAACATCATACCAACAGTAAAATATGGTGGTGGTAGTGTGATGGTCTGGGGCTGTTTTGCTGCTTCAGGACCTGGAAGACTTGCTGTGATAAATGGAAACATGAGTTCTGTTGTTTACCAAAAAATCCTGAAGGAGAAGGTCCGGCCATCTGTTCGTGACCTTAAGCTGAAGTGAACTTGGGTTCTGCAGCAGGACAATGATCCAAAACACACCAGCAAGTCCACCTCTGAATGGCTGAAGAAAAACAAAATGAAGACTTTGGAGTGACCTAGTCAAAGTCTGACCTGAATACTGTTGAGATGCTGTGGCATGACCTTAAAAAGGTGGTTAATGCTCGAAAACCCTCCAATGTGGCTGAATTACTACAATTCTGCATAGATGAGCGGACCAAAATTAGTTATTAGGTTTAGGGGGCAAACACACAAGGCCATGTAGTTTTGGATTTTGTTTTCCCTTAATAATAAAAACCTTTATTTAAAAACTGCATGTTGTGTTTACTCATGTTATCTTTTACTAATATTTAAGTTTCTAAACTACAAATATTTTCCATTATATCGTTCCTGCGGTATGCGCTGTTTTCCATGTCTCCTTAATGGCTGAAAGAGTAGGAATCCCTCAGGCTGAGTGCAGTGTAGAGAGTAACGCTGACCCCTCCTCCTCCTGTTGGTGCGAGCGAGCGGTCAGTCACGCGTGTGTAGGATGGCCAAACCTTAGGCCCGGGTACACTTCACATTCAGCGTTCCTTTCCGTCTTGCGCACAGCCACGCCCGCACAGCTTTCAAAAGTATACTCAACCACAGATGAGCTCGACACATGCGCAGTACCACGTGGTGCTCGGCTGTCCGCGAGCCCTCTTGATGACAAAAATAATGTAATGCCGACGGTGCGCGGATGGCCGAGGTATACACTGGCCTTTATGCGATCGGCAACCGGTTGTTTAAATGCAACGGCCTACCTGAGAATTGTTTCTGACCATGTCCATCCCTTTATGACCACCATGTACCCATCCTCTGATGGCTACTTCCAGCAGGATAATGCACCATGTCACAAAGCTCGAATCATTTCAAATTGGTTTCTTGAACATGACAATGAGTTCACTGTACTAAAATGCCCCCCCACAGTCACCAGATCTCATCCCAATAGAGCATCTTTGGGATGTGGTGGAACGGGAGCTTCGTGCCCTGGATGTGCATCCCACAAATCTCCATCAACTGCAAGATGCTATCCTATCAATATGGGCCAACATTTCTAAAGAATGCTTTCAGCACCTTGTTGAATCAATGCAACGTAGAGTTAAGGCAGTTCTGAAGGCGAAAGGTGGTCAAACACAGTATTAGTATGGTGTTCCTAATAATACTTTAGGTGAGTGTATATATATATATATATATATATATATATATATATATATATATATATATACATACATATATATATACACATACATACATATATATATATATACATACATACATACATACATACATACATACATACATACATACATACATACATACATACATACATACATACATACATACATACATACATACATACATACATACATACATAATTAAATACATAGTTTGATTGATATATTGATATTTATTTAAATATAAGACGTAATTCATATATATATATATATATGTATATATATATGTATGTATATATATATATGAAAACAGTATATATGCACAGTAGCCAACATTTGAAGTGGATCAAAAGTTTTCATCAAAGTTGTCCTAAAACCGAAACAGTACCCGTTCTTGTCGACAACTTTGATGAACTGTTTGATCCATTTCGAATTTTGACTACTGTATATATATCTATATATACACAGCACAGCTGCCCTAAATAATTTTTTACCATAGTTTTTTTTTCTGTTTCTGTAGTGGTTAATCCACCATGTGTACGTTTACTGTTCAAATGTACCATTTTACAAGTAAAATCTGTTTGTGCTTAACAAATTTATTTGACCACCTGACATAATAAAGAGAAAACACAAATATTTTAGGAATCTGTCAAAAACTTGTTTAAAACTAAACATTTTATTTTAATTTATTAACAAACTGAAACAATGTCCTATAAAGTATCTTTCAAATATCCATGCTGCTCAGTCTCACAAAGACTCATGACATTAGTTATCAACACAGCCTTTTCTGAAAGAGATCCCGCAGAGGTGGAGATTCTGTGAGCTGCTTTGCTTGGCATCTGATCTGAGAACTGAGCATCTCATGCCCTCATATCCTGTCAGCACTTCTGTGGAAAGGGAGCAACCCCAGATTTCAACCCCAGATTTCAAATCTTAAGTAGGATGATAAAACTATAGAAAATAATAAAACAACAGAACAGCAAACAAATAGATAGAACAGTAGATTGATACAGGATGATAAAACCATAGAATGCAATAAAACTATATATATAGAACAATAGATATCTAGGACAAACAATAAAATGACAATGTCCAACAGTAAACAGGATGATAAAAAATAGAAAGTACTAGAATGACAGACAGACAGACAGACAGACATATAGACATATAGACATATAGACAGATAGACAGATAGATAGATAGATAGATAGATAGATAGATAGATAGATAGATAGCTTTACATTTTTTAAGGAGTGGTTTGAGAGGTTACTATTATAAGATGTCTTGAGTTTCTGCCCATCAGTGATAGTGTTTGGAAACATTCTGACGTGTCTCAGATTGCAGACCCTTGCTCAAAGCCTCTTGTTGTCTGTGGCTGCTGTCTTGCAAGCCGACTGGGCTTCTGTCTCGCTGCTCAATGCCCATCAGCAGTCACCAAAGGAGTGGAGTGCTATGCCTGCAGCTAAAGTATGTTCATTGCACACAGTCTGCTCTCTGCTGTTCTGAAAACAGGACTGGTGCTCCAACAACTAAATGCACCTGATGAAACTATTCTAAGATCAATGCAAAAGGGCTCATATAATCAAGAACACATTACACAAGCATACCATTTTCAGCTGCTTTGGTTTTGTCTGTTGTCTCAGCCTAAATTGCGCCAAGTCATTGAGGCAAATAAACAGACTGTGTCCTGCACTTAACTGCTGATAAAAGAACAGCTCTCAGTTATCAGGTTAGTGCTTGATGATAATGAACTCATCCTTAAGCTGTGTGAGCATTTTTCCTCAAACCTGGCACAGTCTAATATGCTGCATAACTGCACAGTTTAGTCACCCTCAAGCTGTTTTAAACCTGACTTCTGTATGAAAAGTCAGTGAAGACATAATTTGCATTTTTGGGTTAACTATCCACTGCTAGACTCTGCTCACAGGAGAAATTTGTAAAATGAAAATTACAGTCTTCTGCAACAAAAGCATTTTAGAACTTATTTTATCATGGGCTTTCTTTAAACTTTTATTTTGCAGACCACAAAAGGAAATAAAGAGTTTAATGATCTTAGGAGGAAGGCAAAACCACACTAACCTGAGATAGTAATTACGGTTTTGCTGTGGTTTGGTCTCGGTTCCCAAAGGAACGATTTTTATGCTAAGTCTACATATCAGTAGTAAGTCAAATAAACAGGAGAAATCGTACCAGAGGGCACAGAGTATCTACTGAGAGACCAGGCTCATCAAAACTCTTCTGCATGCTCGGAATTCTTCTGCACATGTAAACCTTATACCCAAAATAGGGTTATAGCTCACCAACAAAACAACTCAACATTCAGCTTTTAGGAACCCATATAAGCACCATCACAAAAACTTGCCATCCCACTATTGCTCTTCAAGACTCCAAGAGGAGGAAACTATAACACAACTAGAAATATCTCTCTGTCTCAGCCATAGAACATGGGTTTCACACACCATGTCTGATAGATGTTAGTTTAGTTTCACCACGTAATTTTGCCAGTACTCTAGGTGATCTGGGGTAGTCGTGGCCTAGTGGTTAGAGAGTTTGTCTTTTAACCCTAAAGTTGTGGGTTTGAGTCTCGGGCCGACAATACCACGACTGAGGTGCCCTTGAGCAAGGCACCGAACTCCCAACTGCTCCCCGGGTGCCGCAGCATAAATGGCTGCCCACTGCTCCAGGTGTGTATTCACGGTGTGTGTGTGTGTTCACTGCTGTGTGTGTGCACTTTGGATGAGTTAAATGCAGAGCACGAATTCTGAGTATGGGTCACCATACTTGGCTGTATGTCATGTCACTTTTGTGTTTGAGATGCAGCCACCTTTTCAAGTGACCCCAAAGACCTCGATAAGTGTGTATAGTATTTGATTTCTAAACTATGCTGGTAGGTTGATCTCTAGGAGCAGGATGGGCACCCCTGTTATAGGAGAACCTGGGTGTGAGTTCAAGTACTGAGAACTCTAGACCCACAGGTTTGTACCCGGTGAGCTGGGCCGGTGTCATTCCTGGAGGACTCACTCCTGTTAGCCGAGTCATGCGTCAAACCAGCTGGCTGAATACATCTGTCAACACTGATTCCCTTAACCTGACACAATACTTGTCTGAAGTTTACCAAGACATATTATTTACAGTGCAGAGTCTAGAGCCTTATAGCACACATGGGCATTCAATGCCATCCGATATTAAATGGAAGCTAATTACATTACATTTTCCTGAGAGGAGCAACAAAATAAAAATTTACTCTTGAATTCCAGTAATAATGTAATAATAATAATGGTAGGCTGATGAGTTTATTGATTATATATTTTGACAACTTGACTCTACATGAATGTACTATCAGAAATTACATTCAGTCATGCCCTGATATTAATATGCATACTATACAACCAATGATTTGCTAATCATGCATCTTCATTTCAGCTGTTAAAAGTACAGTGCCAAACATGCAGAGACATGACAACATTTCCAGTAAGTAAATATAGTGAGCAGCTGATGGTTTTTAACAGCGCACTGTGGGAATTTTTAGGATGCAAATGTAACACTGGAATTTCAGTTGCACTGGAACGAACCTGACAGCACTAGAAATGGACGAATCCCCCAGTGCCACTAAATTAATGATTCAGACACAACCTTTGAGCTATAGGTACTCTGAAGGTTCTTCTTTGTGGTTTAATAGCACTTGATTAAGAAATCATTTTTGTGCTCAAGAGAAAGCAATATTATAAAATAGAGAACTCGTATTTTAGCCCGAAGCAATGTTTTGAAGTTAAAAACGTCTTGATGGATCTGTTTATAACAAACACGCTGATTTTCACTTCATAAGACTTCAATAAAGAGTCGTATTGTGGATTATTATTATGCTTTTATCAGCAGTTTGGACTCTCATTCTGACGGCACCCATTCACTGCAGAGGATCCATTAATGAGCAAGTGATGTCTTTCTAATTGTCTCCAAACCTGTTCCGATGAAGATACAAACTCATCTACATCTAGGATGGCTGGAGGGCAAGTACATTTTCAGATAATTTTCATATTTGGGTGAACTATTCCATTAAAGAATACCCTTAAAACATGCTACGAAATAATATAGCAACCACAGCAGCTGATTGCTGCACCACAATAAAAAGATTTACCATATTAATCATACAGTAGGCTTAGTTTCTTCCAATACACCTAATTAACTACAGATAATGTTGCTTCAAAAACTCTATGGTACAAGTAAATAAACAAAAAGATCCAAAGAGGACCAATGACTTCACAATACAAACAGGTGTAGACTAGTTATCATAGTTTGGAAGCATTTCTATTTGGCATGATAACTATCAAACAGAGACATCAATATTAAACATATAAAAGACACGTTTCAGTTTAGGTCACAGTCAAACAACAAAACCGCTTTTCACCGAGATGACAAACGGTTGCACATAGCGTTCACACTCACCTGTAGCAGGTGTTTCCGGCACCCATTTCAGCTGGCCGATCTGACGCACCTGAAACGCCGTTTTCACCTCGTGACAGCTGTGAGCGTGCGCTGCGGACAGCGTCGCGAGCTCCACCGCGAGCACCGTAATAATCCAGCTGACATTCACGCGTGGCATGACGGCATTTCAGAGGAGAAATCAGTGCAGTGGAATTGCTTAATGATCAGAGACAGGCTGCACTATGTGTAAAAAGAAATGAGAAGAAAGTCGTCTGTGTTGGACTTTCACATGCTGCACCGGCTGTAGTAAGTCTTTCTTTCCTTCCCAAACCGAGAAGGTAAAGCGCCGCTGCGTCCCGTTCACTGAGAGTGTCACTGAATTCATTCAGCTTGTGGAATCATTCAGAAATCTCTCTCTCTCTCTCTCTCTCTCTCTCTCTCTCTCTCTCTCTCTCTCTCTCTCTCTCTCTCTCTCTCTCTCTCTCTCTCTCTCTCTCTCTCTCTCTCTCTCTCAGTCAGAGTCAAAGCTTTACTGACATGACTGTAAGTATTTACAATATTTACTAAGCATATAAAACTACAAGTAATAAATACTAATTAGTTTACAAATATTTTAAATGCAAAATAATATAAAAAGTTTAGAAATAAAACTTTTTAAAGAATTTTACATTTTTTTTTTTTTTAGTTTTGCAGCTTATTTTATTGGCATGATTGTATATTACTGTACATTACATGTATATACACTGCAGCGTTTGACTGCAATTTGCACAGCAAGCCACAGATCTGCCTTAATTATTCAGATGGCATCCGTGAAGTATTTACAGTCTGAGTGATCCGGGACAGTCAGGTAATGCTGAAATCATGACAAAACACATCCTGCCCCGTGTGAGGATCGAACTCACGACCTTCAGATTATGAGACTGACGCGCTACCTACTGCGCTAACGAGGCTGTTGCGGAAGAAAAGGCAAGCTCTTGTAACAACGCGTCTGATTGGCTGATAAATGATTCTAATTATTTGTTGGTGATTGTGATTGGTTATGAAAGTTTTTAAAAGCAGTTAGAATGAAGTCTTTTTCGTTCTTAGTTGTAATCTCTACCGCGGTCGATTTTATTTTGAACCACACACTGTACTGATTAATGCTAATATTTCTGTCAAATCTAATCGTTATTTAAAAATCAAATCGCCCATGTTAAAGATATTATTTTATTTTATTTGTCTTTTATTTGAAAAATAGAGTTGATGTGTGATTACGACGCTGTAATCTGTTCACAGATAGTATTTCATGAGGAGTTGTCTCCCTCTGGTGGACTGTTAGTTTGCTCACTCTAACTCTCAACCGGATCGTTGATTCAGCAATTAATAAAGTTTCAAGTTATGTTGAATCAGTGCATAACAATAAATCCTGAATAATAAAGCATACTTCATGTGTTTGCTAACAATGAAATATTCATGCAAACTCTTATATACTCTTTTCCTCATATTCCACGCAGCATTGTACATAATGTTTTGAGCTGTATTTATTTTGTGTATCTTGCTTACTTTGTACTAGGCTATATTATTTATATGTTGTGTTGTACTTTATTTTATATGTTGTATATTCTTTATGTTGTAATGGTGGAGTTATGAAGAATCAGTTCAGTAAGATAAAATAGGCTGTCTACAGTCTGGTCCAATAAACTGCAGTATCAACATTAACTTCTCCTTACTGCTATTACGTTATGTGATCAACTATATTATGTTATTTCTTAAAAATGAATCTTTCCATCATGTTCCCGTCCCACATTAGACAACAAAGATTAAAAGTCATAAATCACAGCTCTACCCTCGCTTTATATGAAATTATTCGTTCGTTTACCTGTCTACAGAAACATTGGGTAAAAATTAGGATAAAGCTGAGTTTATGGAGGAGAAAAAAAAATATGCTTATAAACGTGATGTTACAGCATCGACCAGTAGGGGCTCTCCAAGACCATGCTAACTAGCCAGACCTTTATTATTATGATTATTATTGAAAATAATAATAATCATAATAAGAATTGGAAAACATTGGTCTTCAAGATTTCCACAAAAGCCCTCTCTGGGTTGACATATACAGTATTATATACAGTGATAAATACAAATGTATACAAAAATATACTCACAGTTTATAAGTACATTAGTAAATATAATTATTCTTAGGCATATATTCTAATATAATTATAATATTATATGGAAATTATATTGGATGTAAATTTATAAATGTTTTTATTATAGTGATAGAATATACGTCCATGCGATGTAAAATATACTTTGTAAATTTAAAACTGAAATCACACATACAGAAATCCTTTTTTTTTTTTTTTCTTTTTCTTTTTTTTACAATTTATAATACATTCTAAAAAGCCCATATTTATTATTTTTTTAATTACATAAATTAAAATACATGTTATTGAGCGATATAGAGTGACAACCGATATCTACAGTATGCATTTTATATAAGTAGTCTGCTATACCGTTATACAGCTTTCACTGATTTACATCAGGATATCTGATGTAAATCAATGCTGCTGATATTAATATGGTTTTTGGCAGGTGCGCCAAATTGCATATTTTTGCTCCGTTTGTACTGATTTTTATTTTTATATTTTTTTTCCTCGAGTACGAGCTCTATAGGCCATAAAAGCCATAAAAATAGTACATAAATTAATTGCTATAGATTCATTGCTATATAAAATACATATATTTTATACACACAAATAAATAATGTTATATTTTTATTCTGTCTTATTGTGAACATGAAATATCATATCAGAAATATTTTGGGTGGACTTTTATTTTAAAATGTAGTCAGTCGTTAGTTCAACTCAGCTCACACGAAAGCGTTTAAAAAACTCCCGTCCCGCACGCACGCCGACTCTAACAACGCTGAGCGCGTCAAAGCGACAGTGTTTGGGTTCTTCTCCTGAAATCCCATTCGTGGAGTATAACAGCAAATCTGTCGTCCTTCACATATTCGATCAATGGCATTCATCATGATGAAAAAGAAGAGGTTTAAGTTTAAAGTAGACCTGGAGCTGGAGGAGCTGTCATCTGTCCCATACGTGAATGGAGTTCTGTTCTGCAAGGTTCGACTGACGGAGGGAGGCTTTTCAGATGAGTCCTCAAGGTGAGACAAACGCAATTCATCCTGTATGTTGTATTATTTTATTTTATTATTTTATTAAAGTAATGCGTGCGTGCGTGCGTGCGTGAGCTTTTAAATTAATGCTCAAATGTCAATATGAAATAATGTTAAATAATAAAATTTATTTCTGTAACTGAATATATTGTATGTTATGAGTGATTAGGACCATCAAGCCTTTTTAATCTTGAAATAAGTGATTTATTACCATCAGCTTGCCTGATTAGTTTTGAATGAATTAGAGATGATAAGAGGCTTTTAATGTTCACGTGTTGTCATTTTCCCTTTGATTCAATAAACCTCGAGACGTTTTACGAAACAGTGCAGATCGTTTTATTATAAGGAGGAACGTGTATTTTGCCAAGGGTGCGAATGAATGAGAAAGGCTGTGCTCTGCAGTGAACTCAACAGGTCGGCAAAAGTGGGCAGTGTCTGATAAGAAAATACTTTCCTTCCTCTAACCGTCAAGGCTGGACTTGCTGTGACAACAGTGCATTTTACAAAACGGTTACATTCCGTATCTGTATAGATGCCAGAAGTTCCTCCTCATGAACGTCACAGATGAAGGTTTACTTGGCTTTAGTGTTACTGTACTTTCAGGATGAACGAGGGAAGAGTCTTCTGAATGAGTGCGGTACAGCACAGACACGTACAAAAGCAGAAGGAAAAAAAACTTCTGCAGGAACCATTATTCCGAAATATTCATTACAGAATGCACAGTCTTTCGCAACCAGATCAAACATGACGTAACAGACGCTTTAACAAACTATAACTAATCATCTCATTGTAGACCTTACTGTAATGTGTCTTCTCAGTCAAATCTCCCTTGACAAATGCCTTGTCTACATCACTTTCCCTAATAACACAGCAGTAATAATAGAGCTCGTAGAGATTTTCTTGTGTATTGGGGCAAAGACAGTAAACACTGTATTTTTCACCAATACCTTTTATATTTGCGAAATTCATGTCTTTTTATTTAAACTTTTGATGGTATTAATTGTGCATGTATTATATACAGCTGTTTATATAGTGAATCTCACAAAGAAATGTCTAGCTCACAATTTACTCCAAATTGAAAAGATCTATCTATCTGTCTATCTATCTATCTATCTATCTATCTATCTATCTATCTATCTATCTATCTATCTATCTATCTATCTATCTGTCAGTCTGCCTGTCATTCTGTCATTATATCTGTCTGTCTGTTTGTATTGTCTATCTACACTATCTTTCTTGTGGTTTCTTCTGCAGAGAGCCAGTTCTGGTGAATTGTGTTAAATGGAAGAAAAGATTCTCCTTTTTATGCAAGATGAGTGCTAATGCAGGTACAGGGGTGTTGGATCCATGTGTTTTTCGGGTATCCGTAAGAAAGGTATGATGTAGCATTCTAATTCCTAAATTCTGCTCTAAGCTGAAACATTTGAGTGTGTTTCTGTGCGAAAGTTGTTGGATTGGGTGAGATTTTTGACTATTTATTTATTAATTTATTTGTTTATGGGAGCTCAAAGGTGGGAAGACATTTGCAAAGGTAAGCTCAGTTTATCCGTAGATTATGAAGATTTATTTTATTTCTATCAGATCACTGGCACTGATACGGTGTGTGTGTGTGTGTGTCACAGCTTGGCTTTGCTGATTTAAACTTGGCTGAGTTTGCTGGTTCAGGAAGCACCACACGGCGTTGTTTATTGGAGGGGTACAACACCAAAAACACTCGTCAGGACAACTCTATACTGAAGGTACACATACACACACACACACACAGACATACATATAGCAGAACAACTTTATAATGAAGATGCTCAGTTGTCCCCTTTGTCTTGAGACTGCATTCGCTCTGTATTTTATTCTTTATTTATATCATAAACACACTGTTGCTAGGGGGTGGGTGAGGGGGCGTGTCCTCTTCAGATCTGTGTGTGGTGTTGTGTAACTTCTTGTTCCTCTTCATGTGGGTTATGTGTGGCATGCTCTGGCCTGTTTTGAGCTGTGTTTTCCAATCCACAACCCCCACCTACGCCTAGAGCTGTTCACAGCACCCCCAGAATTCCACAGCCCTGTATTCTTCCACTTCCACCTGGAGCTGTTCAGAGAGCACCCAAAATTTCACAGACCTGCACATTTATATCTATAGATAGCCTCACACTTGACCAGACTGTTTTAACTTGCATCACTGCAGTCCATTAACAGTTGGACTCATATGTGTTGTCGTATTTGTAAATTTATTTTAGAAACAGGCCATGTGACGCATTACAGTTATTTTACAGCATATAAGGGATGTTTTTTGCAATATTCACACTCTTCTATTTGATTCTGTAATGCTGATTCTGTTTGCTGATAATTTGGCCTTTAAAAAATAACACCCAACAATGGTTCTCACAAGTAAATTGATTATTATTATTTTTAAAGTATGATGCGATTTCAAGTTTTCCTTTCTCTTTGGAGTGTTAAAAGCTGTTCGTGCATAGATAAGATCCCCAAAGACTAAAGTCTCATATCCAAAGAGATATTCTTTATAAAAGTTAAGACTCGTCCACGCCCCCCAAAACGCCTCATTTAAACACGCCCCCACGTCTACGTCACTGTGTGGGAAGATTTGCATAACACTGCCCAAATGTTTACGCAAAGCGACAAGGGGTGCTGGATCCATGTGTTTTTCGGGTATCCGTAAGAAAGGTATGATGTAGCATTCTAATTGCTAAATTCTGCTCTAAGTAGAAACATTTGAGTGTGTTTCTGTGCCAAAGTTTATATTAGTATTAATAAGATATAATAAGATATAATTAATAAGATATACACTCTGCTTTATCACATACTGTATATGTATGTAACCACCTCTCTCTCTTTCTCTAGTTAATAATCAGTATGCAGCTAATGTCGGGTGACCCCTGCTTTAAAACGTAAGTTGTCCCTTAATTTATTTTGAAGTGTTTAAATTTCATATTCAAATCAAAATCTGCATCCTTCTGAAAATACCAGCATATGTTTTTGATGTTTTGGTCTCCAGCATGACTCAACCTGGTTTATTTAAGTTTAACAAGGCCAGCACTAAACCAGCCTTAAATTCATACAGGTCTACACTGGTCTTTTCAACAGGATTGTCGCTTATGTCACACAGAGTAACCCAGCAGCTCAGAATGACCTTGAAACTTTGGGCGACAATAGCAGACACAACTGTCGTGATGCCTTTGTATTTGTTTGCGTGTCTGTGTGGCTTTGCCAGAGTGCTTGTGCCAGTGTTTTTCTGAAACCAATGTCTAGGACCGCATGAACACAGGAAGTCTGGTTCAACCACTTCCTAGTGATGTTTAGTTAAACAGAGGTGACAGTCAGACACAGAGGTGTCTACAGCTTGAAACTTCTAAATAAGGTGGCAGGTTTACACAACCATTCTAAAGTAAGCCCTAAGAATGGTTTCTGAAAGATGAGTATTAGTAGTAGCATAATAATGAAAAATGTTACATTATTCAACACTGGTAATAGGAATGTTGTTGGTAATAGAAAATTACGTTTACAGCATCTATGATCAATAATTAACATTAAAACATTTATTTACAGGGATTTTTTTTTCAATGCTTTATCACTTTATGTTGGTCTGATTTTATTCAGATACACTAGTGCTTGAAGCTGTTTATAGTTAGTGCAATTCAGATTGGCGTAATTGTGTGGATGTGTTTGCGTGTATGTTGAAATAGTTGACAATTACCCTGACATTTAGAGGGGTAATATTCATCATATCACACAGCACCCAGAAACACTGAGGTGTGCTTCCTGTTATATAAACGAGTTGGCACACAATCTCCCATTAAACCAACACATACAGTGTGAAATGAGTGAAAAATAAACCCCCAAGAAGAGGTGGGTGTGGGTGTGGGGTGTTTGGGTGGGTGTGTATTTACACCCACTTCTGTCGTCACAGACGTGTGAATCATGCTCTAGTGAGAGTTGTATCATTCCTTCACTGTGGATGGTTGTCAAAAATAGTCATAAGTATTCATAAATCAAAGTGTTTGGTGGTGTGTCCTGGTGAGTGTGTGTTTGAGGCCTACAGAAGTGTTATCGGGTGTTTGTGTGTGTGGGAGTGCTCATACTGCGCCTCAAGTGCTTTTAGCTCTAGCTAGTGCGTCATAGTTTTATGTCACTGTCAGTTTTAGAGGCACTAAAACAAATGAAATGCCAGATTAGTACTTTATGGATTAATATCCCTCTGAAATCTGTCTTTTATAGATTTTTCTTTCTCTAGAAATATTTTTATATAGTTTACGTGACCTGGCTGGGTTCAGCTTATTAAAAGAACAATTCACTCAAAAAATACAATTCTGTTATCATTTACTCAACCTTATTTTTCAGACCTGTATGACTGATTTTTTTTTTTCTGTTAAACATTGAATTAGACATTATTAATGTATCCATTCTTTTTATTTATTTATTTTTTTCTAAATATTAAGGCTCTCGAGTAAAGAATTAGGAGCCTAAATTTGTTTAAATAAATTTGTGTAAATATAGTTTGTAAAAATGTTTAAGTAAAGGATATTACTGTATATTGTATATTATGTGATCTTGTGTATGCAACAATGTCTTTTTTTATGATTTGTTATGTTTTTGTATGTTTATATGTTTTTAATGGAGATATTTTTGACTCTTCCAGGCCTCCATCCACTGCAATGACCATTGGTTTTCCCGGAGAAACAGAGACATCTCTACATGAGGACAGAAGAGGAGAGACGCAGAATGCAACTCATGTCTATACAGGTACCTCCACAATCCTCACACTAAATCACTGCCTATATACAAGTCAAGTTTGGAATAATATGTTTTTTTTTTTTTGTTTTTTTTTTTAAGGAAGTTTCTTGTGCCCACGAGGGATGGATTTATTTGTTTGATAAATAAATTGAGTGATGTATTTTTTTTTGTGAAATATTATTCCATTTAAAAATAATTGTTTTTTTATTTGAATATTATAAAATGTAATTGATTTTATTTATTTTTGTAATGTATTTATTTTTAAAACTGTAATAATTATTCCAAACTTTTGACTATGGTAGTGTACGTAATTTTCTTAAAGAACTGGTAAAGTCTAGTTCGCATTTTAACAATTATAAAATTCACAATGACAATCCACTGATTTTTTTTATCTTCTAGAAAACCCAGGAAAAAGTGGCTTCAGTCATGGTTCTGTTCCAGATGAACTGGGAAAGTGTGGCCACTCAAGAACCGCCAGCTACGCCAGCCAGCAGTCCAAGTTTTCCGGTCTGTCCATTCACATCAAATGTTTTCCTTTTCTTTTATCCTTTTATACCATGGCTTTTTTGCATGATATAATATCATAATATTGATCAGTCTGGACATTCTTGTAGGCTACAGCACAGGTCACTCGCGCTCCTCCAGCCTGACGGAGTTCTCTCATAGGAGGAACTTGTCTGTGGGCAGTGCCTCCACTGGGATTGGCAGCCTACCAGAGCCCAGTGAGGACAGAGAGTCTCGCACACTGGCTTGCACACCTTTACCCCAGCACTTAGCCACACCGTCCCACAGTGGGATCACAGCCAACAGGTAAACGTGTGCATTAGCTCTTCCTGCAAAATGTGTTTTTAGAAAAATCTTTGAGTGAAGTTATTGACAAACTACATGTTTGTATTTCAGGCATCCTGTAAAACAGGACTCGGTTGAGTCTCAGCTAAAGCGAGTGGATGCTACCAGAGTGGATGCTGATGATATCATTGAGACAATCCTCCAGGGTCAAGACTTCAGCCACAGCATACTAGACTCTAGTAATGAAGGTACTTTTAGAAAGCACCTTGATACATGTAGAATTTACGTTCCAGATGTTTTAAAAATCCTGCTAAAAAGTAGGGATGGGCGATATATCGCATGTGATTGTCATGCGCATTTTGTCAATAAAGCCGGTTCCCTGATTACCGCTAAATCGCCATCACCTGCTTTAAAATGGAGCGGCATTTAATATACAGAGCCATAGTTCACTGACAAGCTACGCAATATTGCATTCATTATCGAAGGTGATTCATCTGCAATAATGAACGCGATATTGCGCTATATCATGTAAAAATGGATTTTACCCACTGATCTATAATATAGATCAGTGATTTTACCCCCTCACTTAACATAACAGAGTTTGATGCATCATGAAGACATACACTATTGTTCAAAGGTTTTGGGTTTGTAAAGATTTTTGAATATTTTTGAAAGAGGTTCCTTATACTCACCATGGCTGCATTTATTGGATCAAATATACAGTAAAAACAGTGAAATATTATTACAATTTAAAATAGCAGGTTTTTTATTTTTATTTGAATATATTTTAAAATGTATTTTTTCCTGTGTTGCAATGCTGGATTTTCAGCATCATTACTCCAGTCATCCTTCAGAAATCATTTTAATATGCTGACTTCCTGCTCAAGAAACATTTCTTTTATTATCAATGATGAAAACCGTTGTGCTGCTTAATATTTTTGTGGAAACTGTGATAAACGTTTTTAGGATTCTTTGATTAATAGAAAGTTCAAACAATAATCTTTTTTACCATTTTAATGTTTTGAATAGCTTCATTTTACTGTATACAGTAGCAAAACAGCCTGTTTATTTCCAAGGGTTAAAGAGAGGATGAAAAATAGAAAACTAAGTGGAATTTAGGGAAAAAAATAAAATGCTATAATTTTAAAATATGTTTTAAAAAATCTACCAGGACTGCATTGTGACATGGCAAGGAAAGGTGCACACACACACACACACACACACACACACACACACACACACACACTCCTATTATGCCATCTGCTTCTACAAGTATATTTTGAATAGCATCCTCCCTGAAAACATGTTTAAATTTAAACATCATTTCCATCCCTATAACACCAGACTGTGGGCAACAGCCCACATGTGCACACACATGGAAACATTTTGTGTATGACCAGCTCGCACAGACCTTCCATTGTCCCATTGTAGTGCCCAATGCATTCACTAGACACGAACGCTGGATAAGGAAATTCAGAGTTGTGTTTTACTGCAGATGCACAGTTGCACTTTAATATGCACCACATTGTGGCTTTGTAAGATGAATGTTTACTATGGTTACTACTACCGTCTCAAACAAACAGATGGTTGAATTTCCCCTCTTCTCTCTCTTTCTGATTCATGGATTGACTTCAGAGAGAGCAACCTTAAACTTGCAGTTAGCACAACATCTTTTCCTTTGGAACCAGAGCTCTATATACATGATAGTTCAAATGTTTGGGATTTTTATAAGAGAATTCTCTTATGTGGATCAAGGCTGCATTTATTTGAGCAAAAATAAAGTAAAAACAGTAATACTGTGAAATATTATTACAATTTAAAATAACAGGTTTCTATATACTAACCCCGACTTTTGAAGGGTAGTGGGTTTCTGTGAGTGTCTGTGTGTACACTTGTTGTCAAAATTTTACATACACTTCACAGTATCTGCAAAATGTCAATTATTTTACCAAAATAAGAGGGATCATACAAAATGCATGTTATTGTAAATTTAGTACTGACCTAAGATATTTCACATAAAAGACATTTACATACAGTCCACTAATAGTTGGACTAAAAGTTTACATATGCTTGATTCTTTACACTGTGTTGTTACCTCGATGATGGTTTGTTTCGATTTGGTTTTTTGTGATAGTTGTTCATGAGTCCCTTGTTTGTCCTGAACAGTTAAACTGCCTGCTGTTCTTCAGAAAAATTCTTCAGGTCCCACAAATTATTATACTATTTGAGCCCTTTCCAGCAATGACTGTATGATTTTGAGATCCATCTTTTCACACTGAGGACAACTGAGGGACTCGTACGCAAATATTACAAAAGGTTCAAACACTCACTGATGCTCCAGAAGGAAAAACGATGCATTAAGAGCCAGGGGTGTAAACTTTTGAACAGAATGAAGATGTGTACATTTTTCTTATTTTGCATAAATATCATATTTTTAAAATTTAGTACTGCACTTCAGAAGCTACAGAAGTTACTTGAATCTTTTTCCCAGATCTTCAAATTCAAAAAGTTTTCATCTTCAGGCACTTAATGCATCGTGTTTCCTTCAGGAAGTTATATATATGAAATCATGGCCCCTAAATGTGAATGTAAGTATTAGGGATTTTTTTTGCTGTTGTTGCAGAAGAGGGTCTGCGACTGTTTGTTGGGCCGGGAGGCAGCACTGCACTGGGCTCTCAGCACACCAGGTGAGATACATTATGTAAATTTCCCTGCCGCAAGGTCACCACTGCAACTGGCATTCTCCGCTTATGCCGTCCTTGTGTGATACATGGGCATTGTGCTTAGCATTATGAGAAGCAGATTATCATGTTACATGAGCTCTGACAATATCATAAAATTGAAGACTGTGGTAATGTAATTCTATAATGTAATGTAATGAAATGTAATGCATTCTGTTTCTCTCTTTCCATCATTCAGGGTTGGTGCAGGAGCTTTTGAACAGGTGGTTATAAAACGCTAGACTGAATGTCCGTGGTGGAAAGTGATGTAATATCCTGTGTAAAACGAGAGGATTGCAGTTGTCTTCTGTCACAAGCAGCAGTTCTATGCTGGGCTCCTGACACATTCATGGGCTCTAGGAATTTGTGGAATCACTGCACCCCCTAGTGATAGAGCTCTAAAGACAGACAGAAGCTTTGCTTTAGCTCAAAGTAACAGGAAATACTTGGATTGGTATTGTTTTACCAAAAATAGATGGTTATAGTTCTCACAGACATTTAAAAACAAATGCTTGGAACCACTGGTGGAACTGAAAAGGCGTGTTACAGATTAAGGACTATTTTTAATATAGAATTCAGCTTTTTCAAATCCACTGACATGGACTGATGCACTTTGGATTGTCTGATGTTTACTTGGTTGGATGCTGCTATTTTGTGGGTGGAAAAAATCAAGTACCAATCATACTAATTTAACATATACCACTGATTTCAAGTGGACAACGTGAAATCATATTTTGTCATTTTGTGAGGCCATAAATGTAGTGTAAATGTTACAAATGTGTTGATTTAAAAGAAAACTGTATAAATATACAGTAAACAGGTGACAGATAGTCTGTACCGTAGGTGGCTGTTGCTTCAACACCCGGACGAAGTGACCCTCAAACTAGTGAGTTTTCTAAGATCCCAGTTTGTGCACCTTTTTGTCAGCATAAACAAGACTCAACCACAAGTTGCACTGGAATGGACACTGCAAATAGCAGACTGTTTGATAAAATGGCATAATCCAAATTCTATTTACAGGCATTATTTTTCAATTAAGGAAAAATGCAGAAGACCTGAGCCAATCAGGATCCATTTTTTTTTTTTTTTTTTTTTTTGGAAGGGGTTTGTAAATGATTGTATACAATTTATTACTTCAAAAATTTGTTTGAACGAACATGCCAATTTTAAAGGCTAATAAAAGGGCTGTTTATCAGATTTCATATTGTGTATTTTAAAAAACTAATATTTTTAAGAATATCTAAGAATACTTATACATTATGTATAGGAAAAAACATTAATTCATGTGTTCAGGCTTTCTAATAGTGACAGCTGTCAAACTACAGAAAAACTAAAGGAGTAAAACAAAGAAATAAAGATTTATGATATATCTGATGTTTCAAAACATAAAGTACATGAAGTATATACCTGAATACTTTAAGACAAAATGCAATATATGCACTTCACAGTAATATGTTACATTTTAATAATACATTAGAGATTTTGTTTTAAAAAATAAAACTTACATAATTAAAATATATCATTCTGTAGTTCTGATTTGTTGCCATACTGGGTAGTTGTCTTTGCACATCTGAAATAAATGTTGTTATAATTGAGCTGGTTATGCACAATTTACATTTATATGATTTTGTTATATTACGTTAGAATACATATCCTGTAATCGCAATAAACATCTTACAAACATGCAGCCTTAGCCTTAACATAAATTTAGAGCATTATTGCAGCAACACCACACCAAGAGCACATGTCCAGCAATATCTGCAGTCGGGTACAAGACATCCAACCACGCTGGAGGACCGTGTTGCCAAGTACTTTGTAAAGCATCTTCCTAGGTTATAGAGTTGAACTTTTCGCCACCCTAAAGAGGAGACGAACCCCATTGTTTTTATTTTCACATTGAAATTCATAGATTTTTTTTTATTATTAATGCTTTTAAAAACAATGATTATAGATAATTTGTAAATGCAGTTTTTATAGGATTTCCCAAATTTTCCTCTTTCTGGAAAAATAAGCATTTTACTCTGACAACTTGGCAACCCCCAGCCTTGCGTCCCTTTCCGCCGCCCCTCTTCCGTTCCGCGCGCCATCTTGTCGCCACAACCAGCGTAGCTGAACGCTTAGCGTGCGTCTTCTAACATCACGGAGAATTGGTCAAAACGATCCAAAATCCAATTCGAATGAATTAAGAGACGTCGGTCCGCCAATCGCGTACCTCGTCGAAGGCGTTGCCGTAATATTTGTTAAGGTCAACGGTTTTTTTTCTTTCGTTTTGTAATTTAATGGCGTTGTGAAGGAACTGCCATGGCGGTTAGTCAGCAGCAACAACAGCAGCAGGCCGTGAGCAAACCGGCCGGCGGGAAACACGGCAACGTTTTGCCGTTATGGGGCAACGAGAAGACTATGAACCTCAACCCGATGATCCTAACAAACGTCCTGTCTTCGCCCTACTTCAAGGTCCAGCTGTACGAGCTTAAAACGTACCACGAGGTGGTGGACGAGATATACTTCAAGGTGGCGAAATGAACCCGGGCCGATGAGCGTGAAGCCCGCGGTTTTCTTTTTTGTATTACATTGGAATTGAGTATTGCTCATTGTTTGTTATTGCTTTTATTAAGCTTAAATAGTTGTTAAATCAATGTTATTTTCTTTTAATCTAGTATTATGTGAGCTGCGGTAACGTTAGGCCGTGTCAGGCCGTGGAGGCTAATTGTGCTAACTAACTTGGTTCAAAATATAACTATAAGAATGGTTAGTTAACTCAGAAATGAAACCCTTGTCATCATTAACTCACCGAAATGTTATTCCAAACCAGAATTATTGACTTTTAGTAGGATACATAAGGTGTACTGTATAGACAGAATGACAGCTTCAGTCACCATTTACTTTAATTGTACGGAAAAACATTGAACGAAAGTGAATAGTGACTGAGTCCCTAAGATCTAAAAAGCGAGAAAATGACAGAACATCGATATAGCAACCGCCCCGTTCACACCAAAATACCTATAACAGTAACTTTATTAGAGTTTACACCAACGGACGGTTAATTTTTATTATTATTATTATTATAAAAGAATGATGCAGGTATGTGGTCTGTCGCTTGAAATGCTCGAGAATATTCTGATTGGTCAGTGTTTTATCGTTATTAGCTAGAGAAATAATCATTCTAACGGTAACGTTACCGTTCCTCTGTGTCGTTACAGCTGTGGTGTAGGCTTCCCTGTTCTCATAGAATTAGAACTAAGAGTCTTTGGTGTGAACGGTTTTTTTTTTATTGTGACTACCAAAACTAGTAATTTTGTATTAGCCAGCACTGTTGCAAAACAAACTAAATTAGAAAGACTATAAAATCTTTTTCCATTATAATGATTTTTCCGCTATTATTACTTTAAAGTATTCACTACACGTACTAGAATATTAGGCTAACAGTTTTGGAATCCAGGTTAGAATAAATGGAAACTTGGGATTTATAGTTTTATTTCTCCTATATTGCTTGGTGTCAGACTGTGACCTGTTTCCTACTCAGGTCAACCATATGGAGCCATGGGAAAAAGGCAGCAGGAAGACTGCGGGGCAGACAGGAATGTGCGGAGGGGTAAGTAGAAGTACGTGCCTTGAGACCTACTCGATTTCATCCTCCCGTAATCTTTGTCACTTTGATTTGTACAAGGGAGAGATTCACTAAAGCAGAACATAAGTTTAGCTTCAAGTTTCGTGATTTTTGTCTTGCAGGTTCGAGGAGTCGGGACAGGTGGGATTGTGTCCACTGCGTATTGCTTGCTGTATAAGCTATTTACACTGAAACTGACCCGCAAACAAGTGATGGGTCTCATCACTCACACAGATTCACCCTATATCAGGTCACTGGGCTTCATGTACATCAGGTATGAGGTAGAACACTTAACATGAACTTCATGTTTTGTTTTTTAACACTGCCATGGAGGTTCATGTGGGTGAACTACTTGGAATAATCGAATTCTAGCATTGATTTTAGCAAAGGAATATGAATATGTAGAGCAGAAGTACCCAAACTGCTGTATATAAGATTGTAATTTCATAAGTACTTGGGTCAAGCCACATTTTGTTTTGATGGTGCGTATTTTCTGGTCTTGATGAATACACATTTATAATGTCGAATCTGTGTATTGTAGGTATACACAGCCTCCTCCTGACTTGGTTGACTGGTATGATGAGTTCCTTGACGACGAGGAGGTATGTCACCACGGGTAATGACTTCATCTCTCTTATTTCTAATGTACCAAGTTTTGACCAGAAAGCTTCAGGCCAAATGCTGATTGTGATGCACACAGTTGTCCTTCAACCTTTGACCTCATTTAACTTAATGTTCCTTTTATTTGTATTTGTGGTGGCAAGTTTAAGACATCAGATGACTGGTTTCTTACTCTCACTGGGTATGCCATGTCTGTTCTGAGATCAGCACAAACTCTTAGCAAATGGTCCTTTGAGCTAGATATGAAGTTCCATGGTGATTCCTCTTTGGTTAAATGTAAATTGCATGCAATATTCTTTTAGCCCAGATAGGTGTGTATATGACAGAATGCCTCCGTGATTCATAGACATTTATATTTGATCGTAATTATCAGACATCCATTACTGGTTGTTGGCTTATCTCTTGTGCTCCTGCACGCCCACTCTCAATAAATAGTTGGTAATATATTATCCATTTTAAAAATAGCCCAGAAAAGGAGATCTAATTTGCATCGAGCAGACATTACTGCCAGGCCTGGTGGTGGTGGTTATGTGTGTCTCTGGCTGACTGCCCTGTTCTCTCTCCCAGATTGCCCCTGTGATGCGGGTGGATTGGATATAGGGTGTGCTCCACACTCTTGACTGGCGTTCGTGCGTGCAGTTAGACAAGCTCACCCACCCACTCCACCCCTTCACACGCACCGGTACAGCATATATATGTCAGCTGACCAACCTCATCTGCATCGCACCTATGTTGAGGAATGCATAGTAAGAGACATTGTGGAAGCAAATTATTTTGATGCTCAGACATGCAGATCTGTTGAAAATTAATATAATAAACTGTATTTTCTATAAAAAAGAGAAGCAAAAAGATGTAACTAGTCTGTTTTTTCGTAACGATCCCACTTATATTAAAGGTGTACTAAAGGTCCATTATGAAATCGCACCTTTTTTATTTGCTAGTGATAAAGGTATTTATACAATGGTATTGCTTTTGTATCCATGCTGATTATTTGTTATTATAAAGTCTAATATGACGGTCAGTGAAACAAACAGCAAAATTACTTTGTGCACCTGTCAATACTGAATATTAAGTCAGGTGAGAGCAGAGGTGAAGGCTCAGTGTTTGGTCATCACAAATGAAGCATTTTTTTTCAGGACAGTGTACAGTCTAATTATTTGGGTTAACATGTATACCAGAGGTCGTGCGATATCTTTTACTGTCACTGAGTGTGTTTGTGATTGGAGTGTTAATGGTTTTGCTCATTTGTCTCTGTGATCAGGAAGTTGACGTGAAGGCTGGAGGAGGGTGCGTAATGACGATTGGAGAGATGCTCCGCTCCTTCCTGACCAAGCTGGAATGGTTCTCAACGTTATTTCCACGAATACCTGTTCCTGTGCAGAAAGCCATCGACCAGCACATGAAGAACCGACCACGTAAACCCCCGCAAAAAGAGGAGCAGGATGAAGAGGAGGCAGCCGATTCAGGAAGGCATGGAGATAGGCGCCGTTCCAGGTACATTTGTTGTGTGTGTGTGGGTGGGATGAGATTATTTGGCTAATCAGATCAGCAGTGATCAGTCTTTGTGGCGTTGTTTGAACTGTAGTAAGTTAGTTTTGTTCAGCTGTTTTAAAGAATCACCAACAATTTTGAATGGGCTTAATATTCAAGACGAGCCATAACTTCTCTGTAAATAAAACAAAGATTACTGGATTGTTTTACAAGAAAATAACATTTCAGTTTTTCTACTTTGTTTAATTAAAAGTGGTACTTGCCATTTCTTTGTAAGTGTTTGTATATAATGGATACATATAATGGGCATTGTTGGATTTAAGCCCAACTAATTTCTTGTGTTGTTTGTTAATGCTGGTGCATGTCAGACAGCTGCAGTGTATTGTAACCATATTGCTAGAGTTCTGTTTTTTGGTGTGGCGACTGTTAATGCTTGGCATTTGATGTAAGTTTTTCCTTGGTTTGTATTTGGATGGCTCATGAACGTGCTCCCAGCAGCATGTAGAATGTAGACATATTTTCCACCAAGACAGATATGACTAAAGTCTCCAATCTCATGTGAGTTTACATCATTTAAAAATTTTTCAAAAATATGATTACTTTCTGTGTGGAACTTTAGCAGTTAGCCCAAAACTTTGTTCCCCTTTAAAGAAATTTACACACAATACTCATTTCTGCCGAGTTATGTTTTTCTGTATGAGAATCTGTCTTTCATATATACTATCTTGTAATGTTGTGATCTGAATGCAGGGAATAGAATTGTTTCAGAATCACCGCACTCTTTTCTATTTTGTTCACTAGTATGTATGTGCTATGTTCAATAATTTTGTTTTTTTGTGTGTGTTTAGGACACCTAGGAAAAGTCAGAGTCCCAGGAAATCCCAAAATCGTTCCCGGAGTCGCAGCCATCACAGAGAAAAGCATGGCGCCAGCTTTGATTGTGAGCTGGAGAGAGAACGAGACCGGCAGCGAAAAGAACGGGAAGGAAAGGACAGGGATAGAGACAGGGAGAGGGACAGGGACAGGGAGAGAGACAGAGATAGACGACGCTCCAGAACACCAGACCGAACCACAGAACGTCGACGCAGTCGCAGCAGGGAACCACGCCGGAGTCACAGCACCAGTAGAGAGAAGCGGAACGAGAGGAAAGAAAGAGATAAAGAGAGGGAGGCAGAGAGTGAGAAAGAGCGTAGCCGCAGGAAAGACAGAGAGCACCATAAAGATCGAGAGAGGTCAAAAGACAAGAGGAGTAAAGGAGAGGGGGAAGAGAGGAGGCACAAGGAAGATAAGGAGGATAGAAAGCACAGGGAAGAAAAAAGGAGCAAACGCTCAAGGAGCAAAAGCAGAGACAGGAAAAACAAAACTGAACGATCTAGCAAGAAACGCTCTCGCTCGAGCAGCAGGAGCAGGCAGGAAGCAGGGGAGGAGAGGAACAGGAAACAGGAACACAGCCATAGTAAGGAACGCTCACACAAGCGCAGTCGCAGCAAAGAGCGCTCACACCGTCGAGAATCCAGCAATGGACGAGAACATGTAAAACAAGAGCATCCAAGTCCAGAACCAGGAGAAAGAACAAACAGTGTTCTAGCGGATTCTCCCTGATCCAAGTCTGTCTCTATCTCCCTCTCCTCCCCTCTTTCAAATTCCCTCTTTACCAGTTCCTCTCTTATAACTTCATATCTTTATCTGTAATCCTCTTGTGCACCACTTGTGTTAAAGTATTTGGAAAAACCTGGATTTTTTTCTGCACTGTTAATTGCCACTTGTGTAGACATCAATAAAATTATTTTTCTCTCAGTTGTCCATTACAGATGTCTAAACTGAAAATGACATTTTAAAATCCTTTTTTTAAAAATCCCCTTTCTCCCCCAATTTGTTTTCTGGATTTTCACAAATGGCTTTGTACATAGAGCTCAGAGAATGTTTTAAATTTCAACAGAGCTACCACAGAGTTGGGTTTGTGGCACAGGACGCTGAAATCTGTGCTGACATTGTGCTGTTTCATTGCTCTGTTGCATCTCATTTTCTAATAAAATTCTTGTATGGCAAAAATTGCTCAGTTGTATTTTTTGGTGTCATTAAGCCAAACTGTTGGGTTCTGCAAGTAAAAATGTCCCTCATTTTCTTCATAGTTTCTTTATAGTTTGTGTCACTCTTTCAAGACAAACCTGCCATGAGTTTTTTAGGTTAAATTAAGACATGTGCTTCTGCTGTATGATTACAACTTTATTTTTGCAGTACAGTACTATTCATAATTATAAAGAGATCTAAGAACTGTGTAGGTGAGAAAAGTAGTGGCTACCCATTCCCATGAAGTATTGTGACAATCTAGTCAGTACTACTCTCAAATTGCTTGTACAAGTATTCATATTTTGGAATAAATTGTAAAAATGTAAACAAAATGCACTTTTATAACTAAAATTTTTTATAATCGGTAGTTTTATATTTTATCAACTTGATTCTGTTGTCAGGTGTGTTGGTTCATGGGATGAGCAGTTCATTCACTCAAAAATATTATACACTCTTTAACTGCTTTTTTGCTTTCACCGTTGTGCCCTTGTCAGTTTCTTGTTAGAACATTAATTTTATAAGAAGAGCAGTTGTTTTGTATATGGTTAATTTATTTTACATGTCATAATTTATAAGACTGATCACATGGAGAAATGCTCTTTGTATTTAATATAACTACTCATATACAAAAACATAGGAATGCATATTTGTATAAGACTTTTTTAAATATTTGGATGAAAGTAAATCCTTCAGCCAGAAACAACCGATTTTGGAAGACATTTAAAAAGAAATAATGTTAATCGTTTACCCAGTCAATCTATTCCACCCTTAAATATATATATATATAAAAAAAAGTGAACCTTGAACCAGAATATTTGTAACATGCAAAAGTTAAAAATCACAGAGTTTCACAAATTTCAAGGTAAGCGTAGGAATTCTCAGAGGCAATAGTTTGAGTGCGATGCGATACAAGCATTTACTCAGGGTTGGTCAGGCCTAGAGTGGAGAGAATCAAAGGTTAATACTGGAAATCTTTTTAAGACAAATGTTTCTGTTGCTTGTAAATATATTTTTAAAATGTTGAGCTATTGTGGATAAATCTTTAAAAGCAAACATTGGGTGGCATCATGGCATCACTTATATTGATTTCTGCTGTTGGACATCAGCTCACCTTTCTCACATTGTGCCAGGTCTCACCTCCTCCTGCGACCTGCTGTCACTGTGAAAGGATGGGCAAGGTCAAAGGTGACAGGACTTTCACCAAAGCAAGATTTTGTCAACCTTATGTTTTAGTGAAAATTACTGGTGTTCTGATATTTGATTCCTGTTCTCTAAAATTACCTACTTACCTGAAACAGGCACTGAGTCTTCACTCTCCCCGGCAGTGTTGCTGGCAGTTACAACAATGTGGCCACTGCTGAAATTGGTGACGGAGCAGAGGAGCTTTGAGGTCATGCAGAGTTTCGTCCTACCAGAGGAAGTAACCCCATACACAGTGTAGTTTGTAGCAAATAGAGACCCGTTCCATCCCACTTCCGCCAATGATGCAGAGAACGTCACATTCAGAGGGGCACAAGGTACTGAGGGAAAGAAACATAAACAGATGTTTGTTTTTGCATTTTAAGCATCTTCATTTTCCATTTACGTAGAGTAAGAAGGTAGTACTGTGGTGAAGCAACACTGTGCACCTGTGGTTCCAGTGATGGCAGCAGATTTGTCGCTTGTGGCGGCAGAGCTCCTCGCGCTGATGGTTGCGCTGTAGGAGGAGCCACAAGGGAGGGGTACCTCAAAGAACTTGCGACTTGTCCAATAGGAGGCGAGGTCAAAGAGTGCCTGGCTGTTGCCTTGAATGCTGCCCGTGAGTGCCAGGAGGTATTCAGAATTAGGACAATTCACAGTAGACCAAGATGCCCTCAAGATCTGAGTTTCATTCACTACTGTACGAGGGACAACCCTAAATCCAGCTGGAGGACAGGGAGCTGAGGGAAAGACACAGACAAAAAGACTTAAAACCTGTTTTCCCAATGGGAATCCCAAAGAAGGTGTATAGAATGGTATAGAGTTGCCTACACTTTATACTCTCTGATTTTGTGTACATTTTGTGTGGTTTTGTTAGCCTTTCATGGTTGGTCTGATCACATATTTCATTCTATTCTCCTAAAAGACCTTTTTTATTTGATATCCGACTCATAGACACATTGTTGATGTAAGTACCTGCTAACCAGGTAGGTAATGAAGAAGAAGGTGCTGAAACTATTACTTGGCTCTGCTCTGCTAAAAGTAGATCCTTGAAGATCTTTATCAGTAGTGGTTTAGGTCTGCCAATTGGGTCAAGTTGCTTTCATACTAACTGACAACCATACAAGAGTGGACTTGACTGTACTCTAGACCTTCATTTTCAAACAAATTGGGGTTTGGTTCTTTTGGTAGACATACAAGTGCAGAAACCGTACCAATAAATTGAACCAAACATTGTTCTCAAACAGATTCAATTCCACTCCAAAAGCAATAGTCTGAAACGCCCTTAGCTGACATGTCAAATACTAGAAGATCAGTTCAAAGAAAGCAGATTATTGTGATGCGAGGATGATTGATGATTGTTGTACCTGCTCCCTTAGTTTGAGGTTTACTCAAGGAACTGTTGCAGAGGCCGTCCGTTGCCTGCACTGTAAAGTTGTACACAGTGCCGCACACTAAGCCCTCCAGAATACAGGACGTGTGTGTGGTTTCACAGTAGACAGTTGTGCCGGTTTCTGACTGAGCAAGTCCCGTGTAGACCACCGCCCCTGTACTCCCCGCCCATGACAAGGAGGCACTACTACTGTTCCCGCATTGTATGTTTGCAGTTAAGTTGGCTGGCTCACACGGCACTACAGAATAAACACATTACAATAAATATTTACACAATGTAAAAACTTTGGTCACGGAATGTAAAGGAAAATAATTTGTGTTCTCTTACCCGTTTGGAAGGTGATGTTAGCACTGGGCAGGCTGGTGCAGTTCTCGTTACTGGCTAAAACGGACACATAGTAGGTGTTGCTGCAACGCAGATCACTTAGCGTGCAGTTATTGTCCGAGGTATTGCACGTCTTCAAGTCTCCCTTTCTGCCGACTGCAGTAAGCAGGTACGACTGTGCCACGTATGATGGGTCCCATGACACAAACACATCCTTCGACTGACAGTCTACATTGGCCTGTACTGATGAGGGCTGACAGGGTGCTGCAGACGATCAAAGGAAGAAATGAGAACAGCCTGAATATTAATGTAATGAAAGTTAATCTAACATGGATGTATCTGTAGATCAGAGGCATCCAATCCTGCTTCTGGAGGTCTACCTTCCTGTTGAATTTAGCTTCAACTTTATATATTCAAGTTCTCCATGATTACTAGAAACTTCCAGGCAATTCAAAACTAAACTCCACAGGAAGGTTGTCTTCCATGAACAGGATTGTACAACCCTGGTCTACAGAAGGCAGTTGCAATTATTTACCTAGAAAAGTCCCTCAACACAGATGTTATGGTGTATCGAGTGGCTGTTAGCACTTTACTATTTGATTTCTAGGTGAGTGCTAGTGTTTCTGGGTGGTTGCTCAGTGGCTAGAAAACAAGTCAAAAGAGCCCCAGCCCCAGGTGTCCGTGAAATCGTGATCCTTGAATATATGACCCAGGTCCCTTCTTTAATGCAAGTTTTTTTCTCTTTATCCATCAGGTAATAATTCAAAGCCAGATCAACTAAGAAGGTAATAGCACACCTTTTGGGGTTGGGTAAATTCCCAACCCCAAGTCGGAGCAATAATAATAGTGATGGTTGCTGATGAATAGTTATTGATTACTAATGGTTTGCTTTCTAAAATAAACATCTTTTCATGTTTTATTAGATGGGTATGACATGATATTGATGGTTGTACCAGTTCTGATCTTGTAGGGTGGGCTGCGGAGGCTGCTACATTGGTTGGTCGAAGCGGCTACAATGATGATGTACTCCTTGTCGCACTGCACATTGGTAAGGTTGCATGAAGAAGTGGAACTATTGCAGGAAAGGAGGGAACGGTCTTGATCCTCTGCTGTGGCAATGTAGAGAGACTTTCCACTCCGAGCTCTCTGCCATTGTACCATGATAACAGAACTGTGGCATTCAGCCACCACCATGATGGATGACAAGGCACAAGGTGCTGGAGAGAGAGATTATACATACTATAAGACTAAGATACACATGGTCTCAAATAAGAGGACTAAAGCTATCTACTGCAGGTGTACTTACCTGTCTCCAGCTGAAAGCTGTTGCTAGGTGGGCTCAAGCAAGCAGCGTTTGAGGCAGTGACAACAAAGGTGTAGCTCCTTCCACACCCCAGGTCAGGTACATTACAGGTGGAGTTTGAGCTGCTACAGGTGGAATTTTGACCATCGTCCCTTACAGCCAGCACTGTGTAAGATTCTGCACCATTATCTACATCCCATGATACCCATGCAGAGTTAGTGACACAGTCCACAGTACCGTTGACCCCCTGTGGGATACATGGAGCTGTAAAGAGAAGACATAAGACATGAAGTGCATTAGGTAAATATGCCAATTATAATTCATTTGAGGAAGTATTTTTGTGTTAGTGTCCAACCTGAGGAGATGGAAAGGTCACTGCTTGGTTGACTCTGACAGCTGCCTCTCAGTGCCACCACACTGAGGTTGAATCTCTCTCCACAGGGCAGATGGGCAATGGAGCACTGCGTGTTTGTGCTGTTGCAGGAGGAGATCGCACCGGTGCTCTCGGACTCCAGTTCAACTCTGAACTGGCTGGCATCAACTGCTGGGTTCCAACTCACCAGCACAGACCCTAAATCACACTGCACAATGGCAGAAACGTTCTGAGGGGGACATGGAGCTGAGAAAAGAGAGAGAAGGAACCAGGATGTTATTAAAGGGTGGGGCTGTACTAACTACATCAGCAGGAAACCATTTAAGGTAAGCCAATATAGCAACGGTGGTGTACTCCTTGCCGCAATGCTACATCAAGTTAGCATGCCTGCTCATTTCACATGCAAAAAGTCAGTCAGTCATAGCCCCATGTAGAATTCTTAAACGTATAGTAGCTTGCTTAATTCTAAAGGGGGTTGAAACTCACAAAACATTTACTGGTCATATTTTACCTCAGAAATAAGATATTATATTTTACACAAAGACATTAAAGTCCATTTTCAAGACCTTTGTATTGTGGCAAACATACATGCAACAAAAAATACAATGAAATAAATAATGAAATTATGCTAATATTAGACCTTTTATATATTTGATAGCTAATTAAGTGGAACTGAAGTGTTCAGATCTCTTATTATGTAATTATCAGCTTCGAGATTGGACCACTGGTTTTGAAAATAACTAAAACATTAAATAAAGACATACTCTTCTCTTGATAAAGTAAGTAAAGTCTTCACCCACGCACCTGTCTGCACCTGAGACGTAGTGCTCTTCACTCGCCCACAGCCACGAGCCAGTGAGTAGACAGATACATTATAAATCTGACCACACTGCAGTTCCTGCAGATCACAGGAGGCAGCGGTGGTATTACAAGAGTAGGAATGACCATCATTAGACACAGCCACAGCCGTGTAAGACTCCGCCCCATTTGCTTGCACCCAGGACACAGACACAACACCACCATTGCTGATGTTGCAATGCAAAGATGTCTGAACATTGCTAGGTGCACATGGAGCTGAAAGAGAGCAAGAACAGGAGCCATTAGTGTTGATAATCATACACCTGCATGGTCGTTTTGTTTCTTTACAACAGATTAGAATATCCCACATTCGACTTAAATCAGATACAGGATAAAATCTTGGCTTCTCTGTCCTCAGGTGCACAAGAGAATCAACAGACTCACCTGACTGCAGACAGAGGTGCTTGTTGCTATTGTCACATACTCCATCCAAGGCAGTGACGGTAATGTTATAGCTCTGGCCACAGTGCATGCCAGATAATGTACAACTTTGGTTGGAGCTGGTGCAGTTGATGCGATGTCCATCAGAACCAGTAGCCTGGACTGTGTGACGCGTAACGTTATCACTGAACTCCCAACTCACAACAGCAGAGTTGGTGTCACAGCTGAGCTGGGCGCTAGCATTCTGTGGCTTACAGGACACTGAAGTGAAATTAAATATCAATTATCATAATTACCAAGATTATTAACTTTAGTACTTGAAACTTAAAAATCAGTACTAACACTAGCAACAGTGTGAATGTTTCAGTTTTTTTTTTTTTGAAACCACATTTCTAAAATGAAGAACAGTAAAACATCCTTGTTTAAGAGGGCTGTCATTTAATTGCTATGAATTTAATAAAATGTATTTTATTAAGCACTGTCTAGATGTTTGTTGTCTATATTAATAACAAAAAAAATTAAACAAAAACATATATCTATCATTGCACTAAAATACACTGTTCAAAGGTCAGATCTTTGGGTGGGGGGGGGTGCTTATTCAGCAAGGATGCATTCAATTGATCAAAAGTGACAAAGACTTTTACAATGTTCCATAAAAAAATATATTTCAAATGAATGCAGTTCTTTCAAACTTTCAGTTCATCAAATAATCATAAGAAAGAACACTGTTTACATATTAGAATGATTTCTGATGGATCATGTGGCACTGAAGACTGCAGTTTTGCCACCACAGGAATAAATTACATTTTAAAATGTCAAAATAGAAAACCATTATTTTACATTTTAATAATATTCCACAATTTACTGATGTATTTTTGATCAAGTAAACACAAGGCATAAAAGACTTCTTTCTAAAGCATAAAGTAGTATTGACCCCAAACTGCTGAACTGTTTTTATGGTGGATGTTATATTAATGTTTTTCAGGTACCTGTACGCAGCACAACTGGTTGACTCTGTGCAGTGTTGCAGGTCCCGTCAGTGGCACTGACAGCTAGACTATAGTTCATCCCACAGAGCAGATCTGAGAAGACACACGCAGTTCCAGTAGTGTTGCACACTGAAGTGTAGCCACCACTAGTCTGAGCAACAGCAGCATAGGAAATGGCCCTCACGCTTGGGTCCCAGGATACAGATACACCTCCAGTCGTACAGTTTACACTCCCCTGCACATGACTAGGTACACACGGCACTGCAAAGAAACAAGAAAGGAGAAAGACTAAATTATATAGCCTAGCCCTTAACACTAGGTATTAAACTTCTGCATATATTTCAGAATAATTTTCTTTCAAGATATTTAAATATATATATATATATATATATATATATATATATATATATATGTGTGTGTGTGTGTGTAAAAGAAATTCAGAATTACAGTTTGAAAATCCCCAATTTTTTAAAAAATAAATTTCTTAATTTCCAACTTAATTTGCATTCGAAATGTAATCATCAGTGATGCCATTTTCATAATATTTTTGCATCCTTAATTGTAATAAACAAATAATAATTCAAACAGAGATAAAAGTAGAGACCAGACTATACATAGACTATACCTGTGTTTATTCGTAAGATGGAACTTCCTGATGTGTTGCATTGCTGGTTGACTGCAATGACGCTGACATTGTACGAGGAGCTGCAATGTAATGTTTGCAGTCTGCACTGCTGTGCAGTTGTGTTACAGGCAGTCACTGGACCCTCAGGTCCCTTGGCAACCACCAGGTAAGACGCCGCCCCACGGCTGACGTTCCACCTTATATTTATAAAGTTAAACAAACAGTCCAGCTCAGACACCACGTTCTGAGGAACACATGGAACTAGAGGAGAAGAGAACAGGAAGAGCATTTGAGATCTGCGATATGGGTCTTTTTCAACAGAGTATATAAAGAGTCAAGCCATTGGTGTTTCTGTATTACCTGATGACAGGTAAGCAGGTGAACTCAGTACACTTGTGCATTGCCTGTTAATTGCTCTGACTGTGATCTGGTACTGTTGACCACAGAGCAGCCCTGATAGGAAGCCACTGGTGATGTTGGTACTGAATGTCAGTCTATTCCCATCTCCACTCACTGCTGTCACCTCATATGTCTCAGCTCCAGCACTGGAAGCCCAGCTCAGAGTACCCACCCCTGTGCCACAGTCCAGGATGGGCAGCAAAGCTTGAGGAACACATGGGGCTAAAGAGCCAGAAAACATAGCACAGCATTAAAAACTCCCCTGAGGTTTGTGTTTACATGCATAAACAAGGAAAAAGTCAGGGTATTCTGAAAAATTATAAAATGGATTGAACTTGAGTAAATGTGTTTAATAATAATTTTGTGATTTATAATCATTAGAAGTTTTATATTTTTGTCTCATGATGAGAAATATATTCAAACTATTGTCTTGTTTGATGTGCTTTGTTCATGTGACTTTTATTTTGCTTCATGTCATGTCTTTTACTTTTAAGTTTCATCAAGTGTTTTCTGAGAAGCAAACTTGTTTTCAGAGAATATGTCTTAAATATATAAGTACAATTATTGTATTTTAAATGAGCAGTTTTGTTACACTTCTTGTTGGGTTTTATAAAGTTTTATAAAGTGATGCACCCTGTTCAGAACTAATTTAAATTATTAAACTTTTATTAATCATTTTTACGATGATTTTTAATCAGCGGATCCTCCTCAAGTTCATACACGATCCAAATACTTTTTTATCTTAATTTTACATATATACCACATATATAAGTACAAGTGTCAAGTGAACGCCACTTGATTTGATCTTTTCTTATTTTTTTACCTAACGCAATTTGCTATCTAATATACATTCATACATTTGTTTTAGTTTTTTTTAACTATCATGTAAATTATATGTAATGTTAGTTTTAAACTAATCAAATTCATCCTTCAGATGCAAACTGATGGTATATTTATCATTAGAGTGTCTGGTCTTACCCATATGTATGGTGGTGCTGTTGCTGCGTGCACTCGTGCAGTGGCTGTCATTGGCAGTGACTGTTATGTTATAGATTTCACCGCAGTGCAGGTCCTCCCAGGTGCAGCTGGTCCCATTAGTAACACACAGATGTGTTAGTCCATCTCTACCCACTGCTGTGGCAGTGTACATGTTCGCCCCATCACTTGGACCCCAGCTGACAGAACCCAACTGGTTGTTACACTCCTCATATGTCACGAGATTGAGGGGTGTGCAGGGCGCTGGATCACCACACACAATACAAAGGCAAGTCAATTCATTTCCTACCATACTCCCTCAAATAACAGAGATCAGCATGAATTATCTGCAATAAATTATCTTATAATAACAGGAAATTACATACTGCCTTTGTGTGTTTAAGGTTGTGGATTTTTGTTTAGTGCACAGCAGGTTTATCTCTAATTTCAGATACATACCTAGTCTGAAAACTGCAGGAGTGCTCGGTTGGCTCTCACAGTAAATGTTATGCGCTTGGACAGTCACACTGTAGCTTTGTCCACAGATCAGTGAAACAGACAGGTTAGTAGAAGTAGTGCTGAAGTCTACAATATATCCCAGACTCCCTGTTGCCAACAGAGTGTAGAATGACGCCCCTTTGGCTTTTGACCAGTTGAGCGCTGCTGTCTCACTGTCACATGAAACATGAGCAGTCATGTTCTCTGGTTTGCAAGGATCTGGAGAGGTGCATGGGGACTGTTACATTGTAGCATTATAAAAAATTATTTAAATAAATAAAATATTAGTCATAAAAATAAAGATATACAATAAAAGTAAATATACAAACATATTATTATTGTTATTTTTAATATTATCATACTTTTAATAATAACAATAATAATGAATTAAAAATATTAATTATAAAAATATTTTATTAAAAGACTATAAATATAAAATTGTATTAAAATGTATAATAATAAAAATACTGGGTAATAAGGCACAGAGAGTGAGAAAGGGTGTGGCTTAAATATTAATAAAATACAAAAATAAATAACAGTAAAAATAAACACAAACATTATTATTATATCTGTAATACTATATTATAATTATTAATAACAATAATTAAATACGTAAAATGTTAATTATAAAAATATATCCAACCATTAATATTTTAATATCTGTAATGATCTGTTGTAATAATAATTATTATTTTTATATAAAATTATTAATAATAATAGCAAAAAAAATTTTACACAGCATAATGCCATACCTGTAGTGAGGTATACAGGTGCACTGGCATCACTTTGGCATTGGCCTCTGTGGGCGGTGACAGTGAAAGTGTACGTCTCTCCACAGCCCAGAGTAGAGAAGGAACAAACAGAGTTGGTGGAGTTACAGAGCTGGTATCCTCCTTCTGCACTGACGGCTCGGGCGATGTAGTAAGCAACTCCTTCTCTCAAATCCCAAGACATCACAGACATTTTGTTACCGCACAGTTTATTGACTTCCGGCTGCAGTGGTGCACAGGGTCCTGCAGGATGGTCATAGAAAGGTTGTACCCTAATTAATGTGCTTCAACTTTTAACCCCTTCTACACATAATGCTTTGTAAACTCACTGGACTGAAACGTGACATTGGTGGTGGAGGTCATTTGGCATTGTTGGTTTGTAGAGCTGAAGGTGAGGTTAAATTGCTGATCACACTGCAGGGAGGAGATGTTACAGTGGTTCTGACTGGTTGAGCAGGAGACCCTTTGACCTCCTGACCCCAAAGCAGCCACGGAGTAATTCTCCGCCCCAGCGATGGCACTCCAGGACACCAGAACTGAATCTGTAGCACAGTCCACCACGGCAGACACACTGGTGGACAGACATGGTGCTGAAAAATACAGAAGAAACATATTTATTAACTATGATATATCCTTTTTGCTAGCACATACACTTCTGGTCAAAAGTTTAGAAAAATTATGATTTTATATTCTGGTGATGGCAAAGCTGATGGCAGCTTCAGAATCCTTTAGAAATTATTTAAATATGTGCAATTTATGTGAAAAATATTTAGATAAATGAACACATGGACCTGCAATGGTATGACAACCATTTAGTTTTATGAATTTATGTACAAGATACATATTTTATCCAAAAAAAGTGTAAAAATAATGTATCATGTTCCTAGATAAAATCTAGAAAGAAAAAAATATATATATAGTAAATGGAGCAGTCTATTTCAGTCAAGCATAAGTTGGCAGACCGATTTGACAGTCTCAGCTGAGAACAAGAAAATCAGATTCACTAAACCTCACCTGTGATCAGGGAGCCGGTCATCTGTGCACTGGCATTGCACGTGTATCCCAAACTCTGTACGTTTATCCTATACTCATTGCCACACTGCAGGTTGCTCAGCTCACAGTGCGTGATGGAGCTGTTGGATGTACAGCTAGCCCTGTTGTTCACCAGTGCCAAGGCAGAGACAGCATATCCCTGAGCACCTGCACCATACTGCCATGACACAGTGGCTGTGCCCAGCTGACAATCCAACACTGCCCTGATGGAGCTGGCTGCACAGGGAACTATGGGTAAAAGCAGGAGGGACACTGAGAATGGCAATATTTAATTGGAGTCCAATGTTCTTCAGTGGAAACATGGTGAACAGAGATATTGGCTGTGGTCCGAAAAGCATGCTACCATACTACTCTTGCTATTTATTCACTATGTAGTGTTTATACATACACTACTGTTGAAAAGTTTGGGGTATTTGTATTTAATAGAAGACTCTCATGCTCACCAAAGGAAGAATTTATTTGATCAGAAATAAGGTAAAAACAGCAATATTGTGAAATAGTATTACAATTTTTTTATTCTTGTGATGACTAATAGCGCTTTTCCACTGCATGGTACGACTCGGCACAGCTCGGTTTGCATTTCCACTGCAGTTTAGTACCACTTTCTAGTGGACGGGATTATTCACATGTCATTATAGTTACTTCCTCAACAGACAACTAAACAGCCATTTTTAGAGTGTTAAAAACAGTTGCGTTCGATCCTTCGCTGGCCTTGCTGATTTAAATCTAGCAGTTCTATTGTGTCTCTGTGTCGCAAGTTCAGTGACACCGGTAGTGACGATCCTCTCCGGCCAATCAGTGATCAGCAGAGTTTACACATCTCGTTTTGGTAACAGTACGGTTCACTTGGAACCTCAACCAAGGTGGTACTGAAAAAAGTACTAGGTACCAGGTACTGTACCCAGTGGAAAACCCCCCAAAAGTAAACCGTACCAAACCATACCGTGCCGTACCATGCAGTGGAAAAGCGCCAAAAGTTGATTTTTCAGCAATCATTGCTCCAGTCTTCACATGATTCTTCAGAAAGAAACATTTATTTATTGTATTAATTATATTTATTAATTTCTTTAAAAAATCTTACTGACCCTAAACTTTTGAACAGTGTGTATCATGAAAATTTAAAAGAAATATGCAGGGCATACTACAGACCATAGTCTGGTTGCTGATTCCCACAATGCAAAGCATTCGACTTTGTCCAGACAAATTCAACACATTTGATTGATTTGCAAATACTTTTTTTACATAAATTCTGAGACTTTATTTTCACCTGAATGGCACTCACTGAATTAAACCTGGACTGCAAAGTGATCAGGTCATGTGACAAGAAAGTAGCATTGTTTAAAATTTGTAAAAATGTTGCATATTCTGTTTTACATACTATTTCTTAAAAATATTAAGCGGTATACAGTATATACTGCACATAATGCAGTGAACAGTGAACATAGCAATTAATTTAGCAGAAAGTCTCTATGGGAACTAGAGTGAGAAGTATATAGAGTATATAGACAAGTATATGCATGTATGCGTTTCTCTGTACCTGAGTTAGTGTTCACAGTAGCACTGGGAGGGCTGCTGCACAGACCATCTGACGCCGTCACATTGATGTGGTATAGCTGACCACACCTGACCCCCGTCACATTACACTGTGAGCCCATAGACTGGCAGGTGGTGGAAAGTCCATTGCTGTCCTGCAATGTAGCTGTGTAATACTGTCCTCCTGCACCAGGTGTCCATGATACCACTAAAGCATTTGTGACACAATCCACGGTGGGCAGGACATTACTTGGGGTGCAGGGCACTAGAACACAAGAAGCAAGTTAAAACTTGAGTGTTAATGAATTCAGTGCCTTTCTTTTACAGTTTTTAACTGAAAAAGACAGTCTTCAGCTTTTAAAAGAATCATGATATGAAATAAGAAACAAACCTGCTTGAACTTGAACAGGCGCACTGTTCCCACTGCTGCAGTTGCTGCCTTTTGCCTTCACTGTGATTGTGTAAGACTGTCCACAGGTCAAAGTTAACAGGTTACAGGAAGTGGATGTTGAGGTGCAGTTAGCTGAAAGGCCATTAGCACTGCTGGCTGTCACTGTGTAAAGCTCTGCCCCTTGGCTGCTCCCCCAGGTTACACTTGCTATGTTGCTGCTACAGCTTACACTGGCCGACACATTTTGTGGTACACAAGGACCTGGGTAAATTATACAAAACAAAATGAGTACATGGTAGTATTATTTTTTTAAAGCAGGGGTCTCCAAACTGCAACTAGCACCAACACACTTGCCTGAAAGTTTCTATATTCTTTTTAAACAACATTTCAAATGCTCCATATTTTATATTATTCTAAGTGTTAAAAACAGTTGTGCTGCTTAATAATTTTGTGGAAATTACGTTCAAAATAGTATTTATTTAAAAGAGAGTCAATTTAATTCATCCTTACTCAAAAGTATTAATTTTTATGACCCCAAACTTTTGAACGATAATGTACACCATATTTCAATATAACGGTGTTGTTGCTTTTTAAATTGAAAATATCTCCTTTATGGGATTCATGTAAATTGTAATTAAATGTGATGAGACGAGAAAGATTAACATAGCTGAACGTTTGAGAGTACGATTGAGAGTGATTGTGTGCATATTTATTTAGAATGGAAGCTTTAAGCTTTGTCCACATGCTACTGTACCTGCCGTGACCTGACTGGTCACACTGGTGTTGGAGCTACAGCCGTTGGCCTCTGCAATCACAGTGATATTGTACGTCTGCCCACAGCCAACTGCAGGGATTATGCAGGACGTGGAGGTGGAGTTACACACCAGAGTCTTGTCAGAGGATTTTGCTTGAGCATAGTAGATCTGCGCCCCTTTACTCGACTGCCAGCTAATCTGAACATCACCTGTTCGACAGTCTAAGAGCTGACTGACCACAGACTGAGGAGCACAGGGTGCTGGGAGACAAAGATAAACAAATTATTACTTTAGCATGTTTAAAGGAATATTCCAGCTTTCTCGACAGAATCTGTGGTGTGCTGTCAAATACATTTAAAATGTGAAGTACTGTCGCCAAAGTAACTTGCGGTGCCCAGGAGGTGACATGGTTGGTTCACTTAGTTTTGTCATAGCCACAACATCATAACTCGTGGGAACGTGATATTATGTCGTGGCCTCGAGATGCTATGTTGAGGGAAAGACATCCATTTCTCGTGGCTGCAACTTCTTATGTTAAGGGAACTACATATTTTTCTTATGGCCATGAGTTTAATGCGTAAACAAACCTGAGTGACCATAGCAATCCGGGATTATCAGAGATGGATTCATTAATATTATATTTTGAATTAAGTAATTATTATATTGTTTATTATAGAAATTACATTATTAAATTATTATATTAACCATAGGCCGGAAAGTATTACGTGCGATAGTCAGCATTCAATTGAAGTTTATCATGAATAAATGTTACATAAAGTGCATAAAATAAAATAGGCCTACAAGAAAACATTTTCCTCCATCCTACAGTCTAAGTCCATTAACTGATCTTCTTTTTCACATAATATTTGTATATTATTAATATTATTATTAGCCTATTATTATTGGTTATATTTTTATATTCGTTTATATTCATTTTTTCCTTTCATTTTTTTCCCTTATTATATCCCTAATAAGTTAATGTAGTAATAATAATAATATACAAATATTGAATTAAATTAAATATGTTTTATCCATCTCTGATAATCCCAGGTTGCTTTGGTCATGCAGGTTTGTTTACGCATTAAACTCATGGCCACAAGAAATGGATGTCATTACCTCAACATAGCATCTCAAGGCCACGAAATTAGGATGTTGTTACCACGACAAAATGATCTTGTGGCCACAACATAATATCATGTTCCCACAAGTTAATATGATGTTCCCACAAATTAATATCTCGTGGCAAACAACATAATATCACGTTCCCATGTGTTATGATGTATTGGCCACGACAAAACTAAGTGAACCGACCATGTCACCTCCCGGGCACCGTATCAAAGCACTTAACATAAGTTATTCAGTAAAAGTGTTTTTTCAAATTTCAAGTGTGGTAGAAAATAATATTGTGTACTATAGTTCAAACATTCTGAATTTAAATACTACTATACAAACTTGCAGTATGCAAAATTCCATTTTTGAGTAAATACTTACCAGTACTGATGCGACGCACTTCACTACGTTGCCCAGTGCAGTCCACACTCATAGCTGTGACTGACACATTGTACGCCTGACCACACGACAGGCCGCTGATGTCACAGGAAGTGCTGCTGGAGTTGCAGGTTAGCGTATGTCCATTATCATCTACTGCTGTTACTGTATAGTATGAAACACGGCCACTAGATGCTGCCCAGGAAACAGATGCAGTGTCCGACCCACAGGATAATGACACATTGACTTTAGTGGGAACACATGGAGCTGGGAAGGAAAAGATTCATGCACAAAATCAAAAGATATAAGCTCTATAGAACACTTGATTCCAGAAGAATCAGCAAATTTGAAATTTGTGTTTTTTTTTATTTTTTTTTATGTGTGTGTATTGAGTGAGGTTTTTGAACAGGTTGAACAGGTCTGGCCGTATCCTGTGACACTGATGTTATAGTGCTGACCACACGGCAGTGAGCCGATGTTGCAGGAGGAGCCGTTGGTGAAGCAGCTGTGTTTTGGGGGTCCTGGAACGACTGTAATGTTGCATTGAAACTTAATGTACCATTGCCTGGTGTCCAAGAAATGAGTGCTGAATTGGTGCGGCAGTCCAGACTGGCTTGAATGCCAGTGTTGTGGCATGGTGCTGGATCATGACAAAAATGTTAAAACATCAAACTGCAATATATGTTTTTACATCTACTTAATGGTGCTTGCCATGGAAAAATTACTACAGTATTGCTGTATGGTTGCTAGGGTGTTCTAGGGTGGTTGTTAGGTAGTTTCTTTATAGTTCAGAAAAAACTGAATCTGGTTAGTTGTTTTAATCACTTGTTAACACTAAATAGCTGAGTTCAAGTACCTGAGACGAGAGTGACAGGCTGGCTAGCCGGGCCCATGCAGACACCATTCATGCCCGTGACTGTGATGGAATATTCCTGGCCACACTGCAGGTTTGGGATATCACAGTTTGTGACAGTGTTGTTGCATGACGTCTTGTACCCTTGGCTGCTTACCGCCTTTACCAAGTACCAAGTGGCACCAAGTGCACTGTGCCAGGTGATGGAAGCAATGGTGGATGTACAGTTTAGAGTGGCAGAAACATTGATGGGAATGCAGGGAGCTAGAAAAGAGGAAGTTATATGAAAAAATAGATTAAATATAAATATAACATATACAGTACTGTTCAAAAGTTTGTTAGTTTTTTTTTTTTTTAAGGTTTCTTGAAAGACGTTTCATATGCTCACCAAGGCTGCTTTTATTTTATGAAAAATACAACCAAAACCTTAATATTATGACTTATTATTAAAATTAAAATACCTGTTTTCTATTTTGATATATTTTAAAATGTAATTTATTCCTGTGATGTCAAAGCAGAATTTTCAGCAGCCATTATTTCCAGTCTTCAGTGTCACATTTTAATTGTGATTTATTTCTATTATGGTGATTTGGTGTTTTAGGAGAAATTATTATAGACTTTCAAAACAGTTGTTCAGCTCAATATTTTTGCAGAGACCATTTTTTCAGGATTTTTTGTTTTGTTTTGCTTTTTGATTAATAGAAATTTCAAAAGAAGATTATTTCTTTGAAATGTATATCTTTTGTAACATTATGTCTTTACTGTCACTTTTGAATGAATTAATGTGTACTTACCAAATAAAATAATTAATTTCTTTTCAAAAAAACAAACTTTCTTTTTTTTAAATCTTACTGACCCTAAACATTTCAATGGTAGTTTATTATTTTTTTTAATTCTTTGTTTGTTTGAAATACACGTGGATTACATCTAATTTTACATCTAAGATACATTTAATTTTACATCTAAAATTATAATTTTCTATAATTTTCTGTACACATTGTTGTTATGAATCACATATGTGACCCTGGACAAAACCAGTCTTAAGTCACTGGGGTATATTTGTAGCAATAGCTAAAAGTACTTTGTATGGTTGATTTTTCTTTTAAGCCAAAAATCATTAGAACATTAAGTAAAGATCATGTTCCATGAAGATATTTTTTATTTCCTACTATAAGTATATTAAAACTTAATTTTTTATTAGTAATAAGTATTGCTAAGAACTTCATTTGGATAACTTTAAAGGCGATTTCTCAATATTTAGATTTTTTGCACCCTCAGATTCCAGAATTTAAAATAGCTGTATCTTGGACAAATATTGTTCTATCCTAACAAACCATACATCAATGGAAAGTTTATGTATTCAGCTATCAGATGATCAACTCTAAACACTAATCTGATTTTGTGGTCCAGGGACACATATATCAGCAAAAGTTAACATGAGCTGTCACCTGTTTCCACTTCAGCTTTAGGTTGAGAGCTGCTGTTGCAGGTGGTGCCATCAGCTTGAACAGTCACATTTAGTCTCATCCCACATGGCAGAGAGGTCAGCTGACAGGAAGTTCCCATAGAGTGACAAGAAGCTAAGCGTTGCTGCTGCCTGTCTGTTGCCATTGCTGTGTACCCATTAGCTCCTGCGCTGGCAGCCCAAGTCACGTTGGCCGTGTTGGTGTCACACTGGAGCACAGTCGTGATGTTTTGCGGGTCACAGGGAGCTAAAGGAGATACATAGTCCATTTCAAAGATCTGTTATTACTGTTTAAACATGCATTTTATTCCTCATTTAAATGTTTTTTTTTTACACAATTTGTATTTTACATTTTAAAGGGAAGGTCTAATGCTATTTCATGCATTCTGACTTGTTTACACCGTTAAAGAGTTGGATTGAGCAACCATTACTCCAGTCTTCAGTGTCACATGATTCTTCAAAAAGAAACATTTATTTAATGTATTAATAATATTTATTAATTTCTTTTAAATAATCTTACTGACCCCAAACTTTTAAACAGTAGTGTATCATGAAAAAAAAAAAAATGTGAAGTACATACTACAGACCATAGTAGTCTGGGTGCTGAATCCCACAATGCAAAGCGGTCGACTTTGTCCAGACAAACTCAACTCATATGACTGATTTCCATTGGCTGGCATTTTTTTACACAAAATTTGAGATTTTATGCTAAATAACCCTGTGTATTTTCACCTGAATGCCTCTCACTGAATTTAACGTGCTCTGCAAAGTAATCAGGTAATGTAGAAGTATTGTAGCAAAAAAAATTTTAAAATGTTGCATAATCTGTTTTACATACTATTTCTTAAAAATAAACCAATCTACTTTGAGTGTAAACTAAACGAGACAATGCACCTTGGCATGCGATGATTGCATCCAACTGCCGCTGATTGCAGCACAAGTATAAATAGGCAGCAGATGCACCGCATACTCAGGTTTTCGCTGAGGAGCTGAGCTGGTGACCCGGCCGGTCAGCAGTGGTACAGCAGTTGTGGTGACGGGATGTGATGTCTCCATTCCCTCCTTCAGGGAAAGAGGATTTCAATACGTAACCGAGACATTCCCTTTCAATCGGTCACTTTTGACGTCACATCGGTGACCAATGAATTGGGAACCTCTACCAAAGCGCCATGGATGCTGCCCCTTCCAGTGTCCTGTGCGAGCTGCCTGTGCCCCTTTTGGTGTAGGCTGGGGCTTGCAATAAGAAGGTTAGTCACTGTTGTCGTAACACTACCCACTCAGTGAGATTCTCACCAATTCATCGAATGAGGGCCTGGCACTGGACATTCCACCACGTCTGGCTGCCGAGGGAATGGAAGAGCTCAACAGTAAGGGGTCTCTGGAGCAGTTTTAGCAAGAAGACACTAACCCGAGGCCTCTTGGTGCTTCTACCCTTTTGAAGTGAGAACACAAGAATATACCAGTTCAACATGAAAGCTATAGAACCTAGCGAATGTGTTGGGAGTCACCCAACCCGCCGCTATACAAATGTCTGTCAGCAAGGTGCCACAAGCCAGCACCCAGGAGGATGCAGCACTCCTAGTAGAGTGACCTCGCAACCTGAATGGGCAGGGCACACCTTGGAGGGAGACAGCCTTCACTTCAACCCTTGCTGCAAGCAGTAGAGCACGACTCTGAACGGACATCTTTTGGGGTCCTCTCGATGAGAGGAACACCACTCGATGAACCGGTTCCACTTCAAGGCGTAAGCGTGTATCGTAGACAGTGCACGCGCCGAAGTGATGGTGGCCACTACCTCTTGGGGTAGTTCACCTAAAACCTCTGCCATGAAGACTTGAAGTTTCCAGAGGTCAAGCTGTGTGCCAGTGCTTCCGTGCCGAGAGGTCAGTGGCAGGATAAAACAAAACAAAAGATTCTCCGCCCAGCCCTCCTCCAGGGGAGGGAGTGTTGCATTCACCATGTCCTGAAGAGAGAGCATCTCTGGGTCGCCCGTCTCAGGTTTGGCGGGGGGTGAGACAGGCAGCGCAGATGCCCTAGAAACTGCTGCAGCGTGGGGATGGCATGTGAGGCAGCAATCGTGACCATCACCTGGTGCCAGTTAACGACCGCATCCAGAAACGCACGAGTAAAATGCCATCTTTAAAAAGATGCATCTTTAAAAAGACGTTCACCTGTGAATGCTCTTTTAGGAGTGCTTTTTTAATTGTGCTGAAGCACACAGGGGAGATGGCCACCGCAACACTACAGAGGTTAGTGTAGCCTGTAGCTCGCACCCACTCAATGAAGGTCGACCAACCCGCTGTATCGCTGTAGCACCCGCACAGAAAAGCTCCTTTGAGCGCACTGACTCATCCGTTCAACGAAGGCTTGGCAGGAGCAGAACGATAACCCCGCTTGGCTCTAAAGCAAAAAGCGGAATATGCTGTGCATCTGCTGCCTATTTATACTCGTACTACGATCAGCGGCAGCTGGATGCAATCATTACATGCCAATGTGCATTGGCTCGTTAATTCCCAATTCGTCGGTCACCAACGTGACGTCGAAAGGGAACATAGCAATTCATTTAGCAGAAAGTCTCTATGGGAACTAGAGTGAGAAGTATATAGAGTATATAGACAAGTATATGCATGTATGCGTTTCTCTGTACCTGAGTTAGTGTTCACAGTAGCACTGGGAGGGCTGCTGCACAGACCATCTGACGCCGTCACATTGACGTGGTACAGCTGACCACACCTGAGCCCCGTCACATTACACTGTGAGCCCGAAGACTGGCAGGTGGTGGACAGTCCATTGCTGTCCTGCAATGTAGCTGTGTAATACTGTCCTCCTGCACCAGGTGTCCATGATACCACTAAAGCATTTGTGACACAATCCACGGTGGGCAGGACATTACTTGGGGTGCAGGGCACTAGAACACAAGAAGCAAGTTAAAACTTGAATGTTAATGAATTCAGTGCCTTTCTTGTACAGTTTTTAATTGAAAAAGACAGTCTTCAGCTTTTAAAAGAATCATGACATGAAATAAGAAACAAACCTGCTTGAACTTGAACAGGCGCACTGTTCCCACTGCTGCAGTTGCTGCCTTTTGCCTTCACTGTGATTGTGTAAGACTGTCCACAGGTCAAAGTTAACAGGTTACAAGAAGTAGATGTTGAGGTGCAGTTAGCTGAAAGGCCATTAGCACTGCTGGCTGTCACTGTGTAAAGCTCCGCACCTTGGCTGCTCCCCCAGGTTACACTTGCTATGTTGCTACTACAGCTTACACTGGCCGACACATTTTGTGGTACACAAGGACCTGGGTAAATTATAGAAAACAAAATGAGTACATGGTTGACTTATTATTTTAAAGCAGGGGTCTCCAAACTTGGTCCTGGAGGTCCGGTGTCATGCTGAGTTTAGCTGTAACTAGCACCAAGACACTTGCCTGGGAGTTTCTATATTCTTTTTAAACAACATTTCAAATTTCAAATGCTGCATATTTTAATATATTATAAAATGTAACTTGAGATGAAAAGCTGAATTTTCGGCACCTTTACTCCAGTCAAATGATCCTATGGAAATCATTCTAATATGCTGATTTGGTGTTCATGAAACATTTTGTATTATTCTAAGTGTTAAAAACAGTTGTGCTGCTTAATAATTTAGTAGAAATTATGTTTAAAATAGTATTTATTTAAAAGAGAGATTTTTGGTAACATTATAAATTTCTTCACTGTCACTTTAATGTCTGTCAATTTTATTCATCCTTTCTCGGTAAAAGTATTAATTTTTATGACCCCAAACTTTTGAATGATAATGTACACCATATTTCTATATAACAAGTGTTGTTGCTGTTTGAATTGAAAATATCTTTATATAAATATCTGTAAATTGTAATTAAATGTGATGAGATGAGAAAAAATTAATGGAGCTGTTTTCAGCATATTAGCTGAACCTTTGAGAGTATGATTGAGAGTGATTGTGTGTATATTTATTTAGAATGGAAGCTTTAAGATTTGTCCACATGCTACTGTACCTGCCGTGACCTGACTGGTCACACTGGCGTTGGAGCTACAGCCGGTGGCCTCAGCAATCACAGTGATATTGCACGTCTGCCCACAGCCAACTGCAGGGATTATGCAGGACGTGGAGGTGGAGTTACACACCAGAGTCTTGTCAGAGGATTTTGCTTGAGCATAGTAGATCTGCGCCCCTTTACTCGACTGCCAGCTAATCTGAACATCACCTGTTCGACAGTCTAAGAGCTGACTGACCACAGACTGAGGAGCACAGGGTGCTGGGAGACAAAGGTAAACAAAGCATTACTTTAGCATGTTTAAAAGGAATATTCCAGGTTAAAAACAAAGCTTTCTCGACAGAATCATGTTGAGGGAACGACATCCATTTCTCGTGGCTGCAACTTCTTATGTTGAGGGAACTACATATTTTTCTTGTGGCCACGAGTTTAATGCGTAAACAAACCTGCGTGACCATAGCAATCCGGGATTATCAGAGATGGATTCATTAATATTATATTTTGAATTGAGGAATTATTATATTATTTATTATACAAAAAATTACATTATTAAATTATTTTATTAACCACAGGCCTTGGCTACCGGACTGTATTACGTGCAATAGTCGGCATTCAATTGAAGTTTGTCATGAATAAATGTTACATAAAGTGCATAATATAAAATAGGTCTACAAGAAAACATTTTCCTCCATCCCACAGTCCATTATCTGATTGTCTTTTTCCCATAATATGTGTTTATTATTATTATTATTATATTAATTCATAATAATTCATATTAATTTTTTCCCTTCATTTCAATCTCTTTACTTTAATGTTCTGAATACTTTTGTAAATAATAGCCTACTGTAAATGCTCGACATGCCACTTAAGCTTTGATTATGCTGACTGGAATTTTTGCTGGAATGCAGTTTAAATTTAACATACATTTCATTTTATTTCGGCTTATTAATAGACATAATTATAAATAGTATAGTGTTTCGTTGAGGAATTAATCATTCACGTAGTTTCATTTGTAAATGAAAACACAACTCGCTCATTTATCATCACACACGGGCATGAATAAAATCAAAACTTTATTGGCATAATTGTCAGGCGTTTATTTGCAAAATATATGGTAGGCTAGCAAATACTAGCATAATTATACAAAACGTTAACTAGATAAAGCGATACACAAATTGAATGGGGAAATAAGCATATAACAATAAATATAAAAATATAATCTAATAATAATAATAATAATATACAAATATTAAATGAAATGTTTAATGTTAATAAAAATGTTTTATCCATCTCTGATAATCCCAGGTTGCTTTGGTCACGCAGGTTTGTTTACGCATTAAACTCATGGCCACAAAAAATGGATGTCATTACCTCAACATAGCATCTCAAGGCCACGACATTAGGATGTTGTTACCTCGACAAAATGATCTCGTGGACACGACATAATATCACATTGCCACGAGTTAATATGACATTCCCACAAATTAATATCTCATGGCCACAACATAATACCACGTTCCCATGAGTTTTTTTTTTCTTTTTTCTTTTTTTCAAATTTCAAGTTTTGCAGAGAATAATATTGTGTACTATAGTTCAAATGCCCTGAACACTGCTATACAAACTTGCAGTATGCAGAATTCCATTTTAGAGAAAATATTTACCAGTACTGATGCGACGCACTTCACTACGTTGCCCAGTGCAGTCCACACTCATAGCTGTGACTGACACATTGTACGCCTGACCACACGACAGGCCGCTGATGTCACAGGAAGTGCTGCTGGAGTTACAGGTTAGCGTATGTCCATTATCATCTACTGCTGTTACTGTATAGTATGAAACACGGCCACTAGATGCTGCCCAGGAAACAGATGCAGTGTCCGACCCACAGTATAATGACACATTGACTTTAGTGGGAACACATGGAGCTGGGAAGGAAAAGATTCATGCACAAAATCAGAAGATTTAAGCTCTATAGATCACTTGATTCCAGAAGAATCACCAAATTAGGTTTTAAACTAATTGCACTTTGTGTTATTATTTAATGTTATACCTGTGTCTAGAGCTACCAAGGTTTTAGAACAGGTTGAACAGGTCTGGCCGTATCCTGTGACACTGATGTTATAGTGCTGACCACACGGCAGTGAGCCGATGTTGCAGGAGGAGCCGTTGGTGAAGCAGCTGTGCTTTTGGGGGTCCTGGAACGACTGTAGTGTTGCATTGAAACTTAATGTACCATTGCCTGGTGTCCAAGAAATGAGTGCTGAGTTGCTGCGGCAGTCCAGACTGGCTTGAATGCCAGTGTTGTGGCATGGTGCTGGATCATGACAAAAATGTTAAAACATCAAACTGCAATATATGTTTTTACATTTACTGAATGGTGCTTGCCATGGAAAAATTTCTACGGTATTGCTGTATGGTTGCTACGGTGTTCTGGGTGGTTGTTAGGTAGTTTCTTAATAGTTCAGAAAAAAATGAAGCCGGTTTGATGTTTTAATCACTTGTTATCACTAAATAGCTGAGTTCAAGTACCTGAGACGAGAGTGACAGGCTGGCTAGCCGGGCCAATGCAGACACCATTCATGCCCGTGACTGTGATGGAATATTCCTGGCCACACTGCAGGTTTGGGATATCACAGTTTGTGACAGTGTTGTTGCATGACGTCTTGTACCCTTGGCTGCTTACCGCCTTTACCAAGTACCAAGTGGCACCAAGTGCACTGTGCCAGGTGATGGAAGCAATGTTGGATGTACAGTTTAGAGTGGCAGAAACATTGGTGGGAATGCAGGGAGCTAGAAAAGAGGAAGTTATATGAAAAAATAGATTAAATATAACAAGTGTATATATACAGTACTGTTTGAAAGTTTGTGTTAGTTTTTTTTTTAGGTTTCTTGAAAGATGTTTCGTATGCTCACCAAGGCTGCATTTATTTTATGAAAAATACAAACAAAACCTTAATATTATGACATATTATATATATTTTTTTATTTTGATATATTTTAAAATGTAATTTATTCCTGTGATGTCAAAGCAGAATTTTCAGCAGCCATTATTCCAGTCTTCAGTGTCACATGAGCCTTGAGAAATCATTCTAATATGCTGATTTGGTGCACAAGAAAAAATTCTTATAAACTTTCAAAACAGTTGTTCTGCTCAATAGAGACCATTTGTTTCAGGAATTTTTTTTTTTTTATTTTTTTTATATATATATTTTTTGATGAATAGAAATGTCAAAAGAATATTATTTCTTTGAAATTTAAATCTTTTGTAACATTATGTCTTTACTGTCACTTTTGAATGAATTAATGTGTACTTACCGAATAAAATAATTAATTTAATTCCAAAAAAGCAAAAAGATCTTTTTTTTTAATCTTACTGACCCTAAACCTTTGAATGGTTGTTTATTATTTTTTTTAATTCTTTGTTTGTTTGATATACATGTGGACCCTGAAAAAAATGTGGACACTTAAGCTACGTTTAAAAATGAATGAATGTCAGTGAATTAAATAACATAAGTGTTTTGTGGGTTTAGTGGGTCATATCCATAGTTAATGTGATGAACTACACCTGTGGTTCCTCAGGATAAATATATAGATATATATAATTGGATAAAATAAACCAGCAAATGCCACTTTTTTTATCTAATGCATTGAAATTCATACATCTAATTTTACATCTAAAATTCTAATTTTCTGTACAAATTGTTGTTATGAATCACATATGTGACCCTGGACCACAAAACCAGTCTTAAGTCACTGGGGTATATTTGTAACAATAGCCAAAAGTACTTTGTATGGTTGATTTTTCTTTTATGCCAAAAATCATTAGGACATTTAGTAAAGATCATGTTCCATGAAGATATTTTGTAAATTTCTTAATATAAATATATTAAAACTTAATTTTTGATTAGTAATATGCATTGCTAAGAATTTCATGTGGATAACTTTAAAGTTCCTTTTTTTGCACCTTCAGATTCCAGATTTTCAAATAGTTGTATCTTGGCCAAATATTGTCCTATACCAAACCATACATCAATGGAAAGTTTATTTATTCAGCTTTCAGATGATCAGGTTTTCAAATCCAAACTCTAATCTGATTTTCTGGTCCAGGGACACATATATCAGCAAAAGTTTTATTTTTTTATTTATTTATTTATCAATTTGCACTGGCTACCAATAGCTGCTCGCATAAAATTCAAGGCATTGATGTTTGCATACAAAACCACCACTGGATCTGCACCCCTTTACCTAAATTCATTACTTCAGACTTATGTGCCCTCTAGAAGCTTGCGTTCTGCAAGTGAACATCGCTTGATTGTGCCACCCCAAAGAAGCACAAATTCACTTTTACGGACTTTTAAATTAAATGTTCCCTCCTGGTGGAATGACCTGCCCAACTCAATCCGAGCAGCTGAGTCCTTAGCCATCTTTAAGAATCGGCTTAAAACACATCTCTTCCATCTTTATTTGACCCTCTAACTTTTTCACTCACTATTCTAATTCTATATAATATATAAAATTAAATTAATCTTTAATCTTTTTGTATTCTATCTATTTTCTTTTCATTTATTATACAATTATAAAAAAGACCTCTAACACTAGCTTGCTCTATACTTTTTCTATTCTATCTGTTTTCTTTTTATTTATTATATTATTTAAATGTCCTTGCTACGTATACTGTGTTTAGGCTAACTGAGACTTATTATAGCACTTATATATCATTGCTCTTTTGTTGTTTTTGATTGCTTCCATTGTCCTCATTTGTAAGTCGCTTTGGATAAAAGCGTCTGCTAAATGACTAAATGTAAATGTAAATGTAAAAGTTAACATGAGCTGTCACCTGTTTCCACTTCAGCTTTAGGTTGAGAGCTGCTGTTACAGGTGGTGCCATCAGCTTGAACAGTAAGATTTAGTCTCATCCCACACGGCAGAGAGGTCAGCTGACAGGAAGTTCCCATAGATTGACAAGAAGCTAAGCGTTGCTGCTGCCTGTCTGTTGCCATTGCTGTGTACCCATTAGCTCCTGCGCTGGCAGCCCAAGTCACGTTGGCCGTGTTGGTGTCACACTGGAGCACAGTTGTGATGTTTTGAGGGTCACAGGGAGCTGAAGGAGATACATAGTCCATTTCAAAGATCTGTTATTACTGTTTAAACATGCATTTTATTCCTCATTTAAATGTTTTTTTTTACACAATTTGTATTTTACATTTTAAGTCTGGGTGCTGAATCCCACAATGCAAAGCACTCGACTTTGTCCAGACAAACTCAACTCATTTGATTGATTTGCAAAGGCATTTTTTTTACACAAAATTTGAGATTTTATGCTAAATGAACCTATGTATTTTCACCTGAATGCCACTCACTGAATTTAACGTGCTCTGCAAAGTAATCAGGTAATGTGACAAGAAATTAGCATTGTTTAAACTTGGAAAAATGTTGCATAATCTGTTTTACATACTATTTCTTAAAAATAGTAAGCAGTACATACTGCACATTATGCAGTGAACAATGAACATCTCAGTTATGTATTGTAACCCTCCTTTCCTGAAGGAGGAAACAGAGATGTCACGTCGGTGACCGATAAATTGGGAATCTCATTAGAGAGACCAATCTACTTTGAGTGCAAACTAAACAAGCCAATGCACATTGGCATGGGATTATTGCATCCAGCTGCCGCTGATTGCAGCACGAGTATAAATAGGCAGCAGATGCACCACATACTCAAGTTTTAGCTGAGGAGCCGAGCCGGTGACTGGCCGCTCAGCAGTGATACAGCAGCTGTGGCGACGTCTCTGTTGCCTACTTCAGGGAACGAGGGTTACAATACGTAACCGAGACATTCCCTTTTAATCGGTCACTTTCTATGTCACGTCAGTGACCAGTGAATTGGGAACCCCTACCAAAGCACCATGGATGCTGCCCCTTCCAGTGTCCTGTGCGAGCTGCCTGCACCCCTTTTTGTTGTAGGCTTGGGCTTGCAACAAGAAGGTTAGTCACTGTTGTGATAGCACTACCCACTCAGTGAGATTGGATAACATGTCCTGAATTTAAACACAACTATACAAACTTGCAGTATGCAAATTTAAATTTTTGAGTAAATACTTACCAGTACTGATGCGACGCACTTCACTACGTTGCCCAGTGCAGTCCACACTCATAGCTGTGACTGACACATTGTACGCCTGACCACATGACAGGCCGCTGATGTCACAGGAAGTGCTGCTGGAGTTGCAGGTTAGCGTATGTCCATTATCATCTACTGCTGTTACTGTATAGTATGAAACAAGGCCACTAGATGCTGCCCAGGAAACAGATGCAGTGTCCGACCCACAGGATAATGACACATTGACTTTAGTGGGAACACATGGAGCTGGAAAGGAAAAGATTCATGCACAAAATCAGAAGATTTTAGCTCTATAGATCACTTGATTCCAGAAGAATCAGCAAATTTGCACATTATGTTATTATTTAATGTTATACCTGTGTCTAGAGTGACCAAGGTTTTAGAACAGGTTGAACAGGTCTGGCCGTATCCTGTGACACTGATGTTATAGTGCTGACCACACGGCAGTGAGCCGATGTTGCAGGAGGAGCCGTTGGTGAAGCAGCTGTGCTTTTGGGGGTCCTGGAACGACTGTAGTGTTGCATTGAAACTTAACGTACCATTGCCTGGTGTCCAAGAAATGTGTGCTGAATTGGTGCGGCAGTCCAGACTGGCTTGAATGCCAGTGTTGTGACACGGTGCTGGATCATGACAAAAATGTTAAAACATCAAACTTCAATATATGTTTTTACATTTACTTAATGGTGCTTGCTATTAAAAAATTACTAAGGTATTGCTGTATGGTTGCTAGGGTGTTCTGGGTGGTTGTTAGGTAGTTTCTTAATAGTTCAGAAAAAACTGAATCTGGTTAGTTGTTTTAATCACTTGTTAACACTAAATAGCTGAGTTCAAGTACCTGAGACGAGAGTGACAGGCTGGCTAGCCGGGCCCATGCAGACACCATTCATGCCCGTGACTGTGATGGAATATTCCTGGCCACACTGCAGGTTTGGGATATCACAGTTTGTGACAGTGTTGTTGCAGGACGTCTTGTACCCTTGGCTGCTTACCGCCTTTACCAAGTACCAAGTGGCACCAAGTGCACTGTCCCAGGTGATGGAAGCAATGTTGGATGTACAGTTTAGAGTGGCAGAAACATTGGTGGGAATGCAGGGAGCTAGAAAAGAGGAAGTTATATGAAAAAATAGATTAAATATAAAATGTGTACATATACAGTACTGTTAGTTTTTTTTTTTTTTTAGGTTTCTTGAAAGACATTTCGTATGCTCACCGAGGCTGCATTTATTTTATGAAAAATACAACTAAAACCTTAATATTATGACATATTATTAAAATTTAAAATACCTGTTTTCTATTTTAATATATTTTACAATTTAATTTATTCCTGTGATGTCAAAGCAGAATTTTCAGCAGCCATTATTTCCAGTCTTCAGTGTCACATGATCCTTGAGAAATCATTCCAGTATGCTGATTTGATGCACAAGAAAAATTCTTATCAACTTTCAAAACAGTTGTTCAGCTCAATATTTTTGCAGAGACCATTTCTTTCAGGATTCCTTTTTTAATTTTTTTTTAATAGAAATTTCAAAAGATTATTTCTTTGAAATGTAAATATTTTGTAACATAATGACTGTTACTGTCACTTTTGAATTAATTAATGTGTTCTTACCAAATAAAATAATTAATTTCTTTGCAAAAAAAACAAAAATCGTACTGATTTTTTAATCGTACTGACCCTTTTTTTTTAATTCTTTGTTTGTTTGAAATACATGTGGACCCTAAAAAAATGTGGACAATTAAGCTATGTTTAAAAATCAATGAATGTCAATGAATTAAATAACATAAGTGTTTTGTGGGTTTAGTGGGTCATATCCTTAGTTAATGTGATGAACTACACCTGTGGTTCCTCAGGATAGATATATAGATATATATATAATTGGATAAAATAAACCAGCAAATGCCACTTTTTTTATCTAATGCATTGAAATTCATACATCTAATTTTACATGTAAAATTCTAATTTTCTGTACACATTGTTGTTATGAATCACATATGTGACCCTGGACCACAAAACCAGTCTTAAGTTGCTGGGGTATACAGTATTTGTAGCAATAGCCAAAAATACATTGTATGATTGATTTTTTTTTATGCCAAAAATCATTAGGACATTAAGTAAAGACCATGTTCCATGAAGATATTTTTTATTTCCTACTATAAATATATTAAAACTTAATTTTTGATTAGTAATATGCATTGCTAAGAATTTCATTTGGGTCATTTTAAAGGCGATTTTCTCAATATTTAGATTTTTTTGCACCCTCAGATTCCAGATTTTCAAATAGTTGAATCTTGGCCATATATTGTCCTATCCTAACAAGCCATACATCAATGGAAAGCTTATTCATTCAGCTTTCAGATGATCAAACATATGTATATATATCAGCAAAAGTTAACATGATCTGTCACCTGTTTCCACTACAGCTTTAGGTTGAGAGCTGCTGTTGCAGGTGATGCCATCAGCTTGAACAGTCACATTTAGTCTCATCCCACACGGCAGAGAGGTCAGCTGACAGGAAGTTCCCATAGAGTGACAAGAAGCTAAGCGTTGCTGCTGTCTGTCTGTTGCCATTGCTGTGTACCCATTAGCTCCTGCACTGGCAGCCCAAGTTACGTTGGCCGTGTTGTTGTCACACTGGAGCACAGTTGTGATGTTTTGAGGGTCACAGGGAGCTAAAGGAGATACATAGTCCATTTCAAAGATCTGTTATTACTGTTTAAACATGCATTTTATTCCTCATTTAAAAGTTTTTTTTTTTTTTTTTTTTACACAATTTGTATTTTACATTTTAAAGGGAAGGTCAAATGCTATTTCATGCATTCTGACTTGTTTACACTGTTAAAGAGTTGGATTCAGCAACCATTACTCCAGTCTTCAGTGTCACATGATTCTTCAAAAAGAAACATTTATTTAATGTATTAATAATATTTATTAATTTCTTTTAAATAATCTTACTGACCCCAAACTTTTAAACAGTAGTGTATCATGAAAACTGAAAAACAAAAATGTGAAGAACATACTACAGACCATAGTAGTCTGCATGCTGAATCCCACAATCCAAAGCACTCGAATTTGTCCAGACAAACTCAACTCATTTGATTGATTTTCGTTTGCTGGCATTTTTTTATAAAAAAATTTAGATTTTATGCTAAATGAACCTATGTATTTTCACCTGAATGCCACTCACTGAATTTAACGTGCTCTGCAAAGTAATCAGGTAATGTGACAAGAAAGAAGCATTGTTTAAACTTGTAAAAATGTTGCATAATCTGTTTTACATACTATTTCTTAAAAATAGTAAGCAGTATACAGTATATACTGCATATTATGCAGTGAACAATGAACATCTCAGTTACGTATTGTAACCCTCCTTCCCTGAAGTAGGTAACGGAGACGTCACGTCGGTGACCATTAAATTAGGAATCTCACTAGAGAGACCAATCTACTTTGAGTGCAAACTAAACCAGCCAATGCACATTGGCATGCGATGATTGCATCCAGCTGCTGCTGATTGCAGCGTGAGTATAAATAGGCAGCAGATGCACCGCTTACTCAGGTTCTCACTGAGGAGCTCAGCAGTGTTACAGCAGTTGTGGCGATGGGATGTGACATCTCCGTTCCCTCCTTCAGGGAAAGAGGGTTACAATACCTAACTGAGACATTCCCTTTCAATCGGTCACTACCTGATCCCTGAAGGGAGTAGTAGGAACCTTGGGCACATAGCCGGGCCGGGCCTCGGGATTACCTTGGAGTCAGCCGGCCCAAACTCTAGGCACGATTTGTCGACCGGAAATGCGTGCAGGTCCCCTACTCTCTTGATGGAGGCCAGTACAATTAGGAGCAGAGTCTTCATTGAAAGAAACTTCAGCTCAATTGATTACAAAGGCTCAAATGGGATCTGCCGTAGTGCTTGGGGCACCAGAGACAGATCCCAAGAAAGTAAAGAGGGAGGTCAAGGAGGGTTCATCCTTCTCGCCCCCCTAAGTAACCTGATGACCAGGTTGTGCTTCCCCACCGTTCTCCCCTCCACGGGATCGTGATTAGCAGAAATAGCAGCAATGTAAACTTTAAGGGTGGAGGGAGACAGCCTTCGCTTCAACCCTTGCTGCAAGCAGTAGAGCACGACTCTGAACGGACATCTTTGGGGGTCCTCTCGATGAGAGGAACACTACTCGACGAAGAGGTTCCACTTCAAGGCGTAAGCGTGTCTCGTAGATAGTGCTCGTTCCGAAGTGATGGTGGCCACTACCTGTTGGGGTAGTTCACCTAAAACCTCTGCCATGAACACATGAAGTTTCCAGAGGTCAAGCTGTGTGCGAGTGCATCCGTGCCAAGTGTTCCCTCAGTCAGGAAGAACAGCTGGAAGTGAGAGGTTTCTGGAGAGGCAAACAGGTCTACCTGAGCGACACCAAAAATTCTCCAAATCAGCTGGACCATCCGTGAATGAGGTCTCCACTCTCCGGGGAGCACAGCTTGTGACAGCTCGTCGGCTGCACGGTTGTGCAGGCCCAGAATGTGAATGGCACAAAGTGACCTCAGATGCTTCTGACTCCAGAGGAGGTGGCGGGCGAGTTGCGACATAAGACGGGAGTGCAGACCACCTTGTCAGTGGATGTATGCAACCGTCACAGTGTTGTCCATACAGACCAGTACGTGCCTGCCTTGTAAGCATCCTTTGAGACGGTTCAAGGCAGGGCGTATTGCTAACAACTCCAGGCAATTGAAATGCCACTGCAGTGGGGGACCTGTCTTACACCGTGACGCTCTTGAACCGCCCGCTGCTGCCCGATAGCGACAGAGGATGATAAGTGTGATCCAGCTCTGGACTGTCCACAATTCTCCACGGCGCTGCTTAGTTGGAAACTGCTGCGGCGCGGGAGCGGGGGGGTGCAGGGGGATGCCCTCGGGGATGAGCAGGCTGAGGTGCGGGACCTGGTGAGCTCCTCATGCACCTCCGTGAAGAATGCACCTCCGGAGTGGGGCACTGAGAACCAGTGCAGGCCACCCTGAGAAACCAGTCATCCAACCTCAAGTGCTCGAGATGCAGTGGAGGTTTCCATTCGAGCCCTACCCTCTCGGATGCCCAGGAAAGCATAGCCATCATCTCTGGATCCGATTCAGGCCTTGCTTCCGTCCTGGAGTGCGGCAGAGCAGCCGAATCTTCCTCTCCAAAGAGCTCTGGTTCGCCCTCCGATGCAGCGATCGACATTCGATTGGGAGGAGCCCCAAAGGATACAGCTGGTACACTCCTTGTAGAGGGCCCAGCACATTCCTGAGGGAGCTCGACTGGCTGCGAAGTGCTAGAGGAGTGGCGGTCCCTGGGAGGTTGGTTCCTCGGAGGGGTTGTCACCACTTTGACCCTCAAACCTCCCGAGCTACTGCCTGAAGTAATCCTCCCCTGACTTCTCCCAGGGAGAGAACTAGATTGAGGCAGAGGCACCGGAACTCCATCACTTTTGAGTTAATGGAGCCTGGTCCGCAACTCCGAGATGGTCATCTTCCTGCAATGAGACTCATCCATGAACGCCACCTCAGCGTGCTTAATTCCCAGGCACGTAAGGCAGCGATCGTGACCATCACCTGGTGCCAGGTAACGACCGCATCCAGAAACACACGAGTGAAATGCCATCTTTAAAAAGATGTATCTTTAAAAAAACGTTCACCCATGAATGCTCTTTTAGGAGTGTCAATGTGCATTGGCTTGTTTAGTTTACACTCAAAGTAGATTGGTCTCTTTAGGGAGATTCCCAATTCGTTGGTCACCAACATGACGTCAAAAGGGAACATAGCAATTCATTAAACAGAAAGTCTCTATGGGAACTAGAGTGAGAAGTATATCGAGTATATAGACAAGTATATGCATGTATGCATTTCTATGTACCTGAGTTAGTGTTCACAGTAGCACTGGGAGGGCTGCTGCACAGACCATCTGACGCCGTAACATTGACGTGGTACAGCTGACCACACCTGAGCCCTGTCACATTACACTGTGAGCCCGTAGACTGGCAGGTGGTGGACAGTCCATTGCTGTCCTGCAATGTAGCTGTGTAATACTGTCCTCCTGCACCAGGTGTCCATGATACCACTAAAGCATTTGTGACACAATCCACGGTGGGCAGGACATTACTTGGGGTGCAGGGCACTAGAACACAAGAAGTTAAAACTTGAGGATTAATAAATTCAGTGCCTTTCTTTTACAGTTTTTAACTGAAAAAGACATTCTTCAGCTTTAAAAAGAATCATGATATGAAATAAGAAACAAACCTGCTTGAACTTGAACAGGCGCACTGTTCCCACTGCTGCAGTTGCTGCCTTTTGCCTTCACTGTGATTGTGTAAGACTGTCCGCAGGTCAAAGTTAACAGGTTACAGGAAGTGGATGTTGAGGTGCAGTTAGCTGAAAGGCCATTAGCACTGCTGGCTGTCACTGTGTAAATCTCTGCCCCTTGGCTGCTCCCCCAGGTTACACTTGCTATGTTGCTGCTACAGCTTACACTGGCCGACACATTTTGTGGTACACAAGGACCTGGGTAAATTATACAAAACAAAATGAGTACATGGTAGACTTATTATTTTAAAGCAATGTTCAAGAGTTATAGAAAAACAAAATGAGTACATGGTTGACTTATTTTTTTAAGTCATTTTGTATTTTGAGTCCTGTTCAAGTTCAAAACAAACAAAACAAAGAGGTAATGGAGCTTAAGTTGTATTTAACATGCAATACTCTTTTTAAGCAACATTTAAAATTTCAAATGCTGAATATTTTAATATATTATAAAATGTAACTTATTCTTGTAATGAAAAGCTGAATTTTCAGCATCTTTACTCCAGTAATATGATCCTTTGAAAATCATTCTAATATGCATGAAACATTTTGTATTATTCTTATTATTATCAGTGTTGAAAACAGCTGTGCTGCTTAATAATTTTGTGGAAATTATGTTCAAAATAGTATTTATTTCAAATAAAGATTTTTGGTAACATTATAAATCTCTTTACTTTTTACCTTTCACTTTAATGTCTGTCAATTTTATTCATCCTTCCTCAATATTTTTAATGAATAATTGGACTCCTTCCTCAATAATTTTTATGACCCCAAACTCTTGTCTCTTTCAATATAACAGGGTTTCTCTTACCTGTTATGACAGGTGATCCAGTCCCTTCAGAGCTGTTGCAGGAACGTCCCAATGCCACTACCTTAACTGTGCATGTCTGTCCGCATGCCATATTAGTGATGTTACATCCTGTTTCATTGGTCCTGCAGATGTACGTCTGTCCATTAGAGCATTCCAGTCTCATCATAAAGGACAGAGCTCCATTGCCACTGGACCAAGACACACTTGCTGTGTTGCTGTCACAGCTCATTATAGACTGGATATTCAGTGGAGGGCATGGGGCTAAAGAGAAGAGAAAATAATGGCATTTAAAGGTATAGGTTACGTATGTAATTTCCGCACCAGTAGATGCACCAATTACATTTTCAAAAATAACTAGATTTTATTCAGTTTAAATAAATAAAATAAAATAACTAAAATCTGAACATGAGTAGTGCTATGGTGTTGCTATATGGCTTCTAAGGTTTTGGAGTTGTTTTCACTGGGCTTCTATGCAGTTGCTAGGGCACCAGTACTGATAGTGATTTTCAGCAAGTGACCTGAAGTCATTCATTTTCAATGAAATTATTGCAGAGTTCAGCTTTATCCAATGATATAGCTTGTTAGTTTGCTAGAAAAAAAAATCTAGAGAAGCATTGTGTGAAATATGTGTACTATATATATTAGATATTCATTGTATTTTACCTGTTAGTGATGTCATAATTACATATGCATATTTAGAATAGAAGCTTTCAGCTTTGTCCAAATGCTACTGTACCTGCCGTGACCTGACTGGTCACACTGGCGTTGGAGCTACAGCCGTTGGCCTCTGCAATCACAGTGATATTGTACGTCTGCCCACAGCCAATTGCAGGGATTATGCAGGACGTGGAGGTGGAGTTACACACCAGAGTCTTGTCAGAGGATTTTGCTTGAGCATAGTAGATCTGCGCCCCTTTACTCGACTGCCAGCTAATCTGAACATCACCTGTTCGACAGTCTAAGAGCTGACTGACCACAGACTGAGGAGCACAGGGTGCTGGGAGACAAAGATAAACAAATTATTACTTTAGCATGTTTAAAGGAATATTCCAGGTTTAAAACAAAGCTTTCTCAACAGAATCTATGGTGTGCTGTCAAATACATTTAAAATGTGAAGTACTGTTGTCAAACAAAGCACTTAACATGAGTTATTCAGTAAAAGTGGTCAGGATTTAAACAATACTATATAAATTTGCAGTATGCAAAATTCAATTTTAGAGAAAATACTTACCAGTACTGATGCGACGCACTTCACTACGTTGCCCAGTGCAGTCCACACTCATAGCTGTGACTGACACATTGTACGCCTGACCACATGACAGGCCGCTGATGTCACAGGAAGTGCTGCTGGAGTTGCAGGTTAGCGTATGTCCATTATCATCTACTGCTGTTACTGTATAGTATGAAACACGGCCACTAGATGCTGCCCAGAAAACAGATGCAGTGTCCGACCCACAGGATAATGACACATTGACTTTAGTGGGAACACATGGAGCTGGAAAGGAAAAGATTCATGCACAAAATCAGAAGATTTAAGCTCTATAGATTCCACTTGATTCCAGAAGAATCAGCAAATTTGCACATTGTGTTATTATTTAATGTTATACCCGTGTCTAGAGTGACCAAAGTTTTAGAACAGGTTGAACAGGTCTGGCCGTATCCTGTAACACTGATGTTATAGTGCTGACCACACGGCAGTGAGCCGATGTTGCAGGAGGAGCCGTTGGTGAAGCAGCTGTGCTTTTGGGGGTCCTGGAACGACTGTAATGTTGCATTGAAACTTAATGTACCATTGCCTGGTGTCCAAGAAATGAGTGCTGAGTTGGTGCGGCAGTCCAGACTGGCTTGAATGCCAGTGTTGTGGCATGGTGCTGCATCATGACAAAATTTTGTTAACACATCAAACTGCAATATATGTTTTTTTACATTTACTGAATGTTGCTTGCCATGGAAAAATTACTACGGTATTGCTGTATGGTTGCTAGGGTGTTCTGGGTGGTTGTTAGGTAGTTTCTTAATTGTTCAGAAAAAACTGAAGACGGTTTGATGTTTTAATCACTTGTTATCACTAAATAGCTGAGTTCAAGCACCTGAGACGAGAGTGACAGGCTGGCTAGCCGGGCCCATGCAGACACCATTCATGCCCGTGACTGTGATGGAATATTCCTGGCCACACTGCAGGTTTGGCATATCACAGTGTGTGACAGTGTTGTTGCAGGACGTCTTGTACCCTTGGCTGCTTACCGCCTTTACCAAGTACCAAGTGGCACCAAGTGCACTGTGCCAGGTGATGGAAGCAATGTTGGATGTACAGTTTAGAGTGGCAGAAACATTGGTGGGAATGCAGGGAGCTAGAAAAGATGAAGTTATATGAAAAAATAATATATTTTATAAGTTTAAGTTTTTTATAAGTTTAATATATGTATGTATGTGTATATATATATATATATATATATATATATATATAGCTGTATGTATGGAGAGAGAGAGAGAGAGAGAGAGAGAGAGGGAGAGAGAGAGAGAGAGAGTACTGTTCAAAAGTTTAAGGGTTAGTAAGTTTTTTGTTAAAATTATGAAAACCGTATTATTATGACATATTATTACAATTTAAAATAGCCTAACTATTTTAATATATTTTAAAATGTAATTTATTCCTGTGACGTTAAAGCAGAATTTTCAGCAGCCATTATTCTAGTCTTCAGTGTCACATGATTCTTGAGAAATCATTCTAATACGCTGATTTGGTGATTTGGACATTCTTATTCACGATTTTTAACAAAAATTGATGAATAGAAAATTCAAAAGAAGATCATTTATTTGAATATATTGATCATTTATCAATGTCTTTACTGTAATGGGTTCTTACTGAATAAATTAATATATATTTTTAAACTAAACAAAACAATATGGTCTTATCAAAAAAAAAAAAAATCTTTCTGACCCTAAACCTTTGAATGGTATTGTATTGGTTTTTATTTGTTTGTTTGTTTGAAATACATGTGGACCCTAAAAAAATGTGGACTCTTAAGATACGTTTAAAAATGAATAAATGTCAATGAATTAAATAACATAAGTGTTTTGTGGTTTAGCAGGTCATATTCATAGTTAATGTGATGAACTACACCTGTGGTTACTCAGGATATATGTAGATATATACATAATTGGATAAAATAAACCAGCAAATGACACTTTTTTCCATCTAATGCATTGAAATTCATATATCTAATGTATTTAAGGGCCAATTTTTCTGTACACATTGTTATGAATCAGCTGTCACCTGTTTCCACTACAGCTTTAGGTTGAGAGCTGCTGTTGCAGGTGGTGCCATCAGCTTGAACAGTCACATTTAGTCTTATCCCACACGGCAGAGAGGTCAGCTGACAGGAAGTTCCCATAGATTGACAAGAAGCTAAGCGTTGCTGCTGCCTGTCTGTTGCCATTGCTGTGTACCCATTAGCTCCTGCGCTGGCAGCCCAAGTCACGTTGGCCGTGTTGGTGTCACACTGGAGCACAGTTGTGATGTTTTGAGGGTCACAGGGAGCTAAAGGAGATACATAGTCCGTTTCAAAGATCTGTTATTACTGTATAAACATGCGTGCATGCTCACATGACTGTTACCTGACTGTATCTGAATGGGTGTGGATGGCAGACTCCTGCATTGACCATCATTCCTTGTGACTGTGATGTTGTAGTTCATTCCACAGAGCAGGTTTGTGAATGTGCAGTTGTTAGAGCTGGTGCTGCAATTGACTGTGGGTCCATGTTCATCCTGCAGTACTGCCGTGTACAGACTCCCATTCTGAAGGGCCTGCCAGCTTGCTATCACGTGATTTGCTGCACAGTCTCTAGTGACCACCACACTGACTGGAGCACATGGAGCTACAATCGAAAATGTATAAGATTTACTTTGTGTACATCAGAAATTCATTTGTTTTACTTTTATCTAAAAGTATAATAACACAGTAAAACACGGGTCAATTAATATATAAAATGCTAGATAAAAGATTTTTAAAAGATAAATATAAACCATATTATTTTTATTATTATTATTTTTTACATTTTAAAAATCCTTCCTATTTATTTTTTATTACATTATTGTTATTTTTACTTTTTAAATATCTAGGCAACTTTATTCATCCTCTTTTAATGTTTTATTTTACTTTTTAAAAGTATGTCCTTTTATTTTTGTTTATTTCAAATTTTTAAATGTCTAGCTACTTTTATTCATACCATTTTTTTTTTTATTTTATTATTTGTTATATTACATTTTAAATATCTGGCCTCTTTTATTTTTCCTGTTTTATTTTTTATTTAACTTTTTTTATCTTGGCCTTTTTATTCATCTTTTTTTACATTATTTGTTTTTTTACACTTTAAATATTTTACCTTTTATTTATACCATTTTATTTATTTTTTTATATTATTTATTATTTTAAAAATCTGGCATCTTTTATTCATCACATGTTATTTTTTGTTTTTACATAATTTGTAATTTTACATCTTAGATGTCCGGTTCTGTTATTCCTCATTTTAATGTTTTATTTTTTATTTTTTTTATTATTATTATTTATTTATTTATTTAATTTTTACACAGTTTGTATTTTACATTTTTAAAAGGAATGTCTAATGCTATTTTATGCATTCTGACTTATTTACACTGTTAAAAGAATTGGACTCTAGGTCCACTAGGTCAGGGTATAAATTTCTGAAAGGTTTTTTTTTTTTCTCTCGAGTATGGACCTGTATGACGTCATAAAGGGCTGAATTCCTTGTATGGGCATTTCTCCTGCAAGAGCACACACACATACACATCAACACACACACATCAACCAGCAAGAGCAAGAGCACGCCCATCAACGAGGGTTACAGAAGTCTTCTACAGCGCTGCACAGGACTTGCTCAGAACAATTTGGATGCAGTTTGTTTCTACGGGGCAGCAAGTGTTGTCGGCATTTCGACGATTGTTTTATAAACAAATTAAATAAAATTTAAGTCCGTAAAGTTTTTGTTCCTGTTCTCTTTCTATCGATGTCACAGCTTTCAGATGATCACTACGCAAAAGCTGCGCGTGCTCATGACTCTTTAGCTCCACCCACGGCACGTCTCGAGGTGCTCGGCTGTTTTCGAAGAGAATCGTAAAGCAGTATCTGTCTTTTTTAAATCTGATAAAACTTAAAGACTGTTAAGAGATATGAAGGATGCAATACTACCATGTAGGTACTCAAGTACTTACTCAAATAGGTACTTTTCTTTTTTTTTTATTTTTATTTAATTTAAAATATCTGACCTCTTTTATTATTTTATTCTCTGGCCCCCTTATCCCCTTTTTTATATTAGATTTGACATTATTTTAAAAATAAACCAGATAAAGAAATGAATTTATTTTAAATATCTAGCAATTTATATTCATCCAACTTTTTGTTTGCCATTTAGCCCAACTGCAATTTTATGTTTCTCCAAAAGATGCTGAATCATTAGTGCATGCTTTTATTACATCACGCCTTGATACTGTAATGCTCTTTTTGCCAGATTACCATTGCACTCTATCTCTCGTTTACAATATATTAAAAAATTCTGCTGCAAGAATATTAACCCATACTAAGAATATTAACCCATACTGCTCATATTACCCCTATCTTATTTAAACTCCATTGGCTCCCTGTATCATCTCACATTACTTACAAAATTCTTCTGCTTACTTTTAAATCACTCAATGGCCTTGCTCCTCCTCATCTCTCTGATCTACTGTCTCCTTACATTCCGCCTCATTCACTTTGATCTTCAGGGTGTGAACTTCTTACTGTCCCTAGATTTCGTCTATCTTCATTGGGCGGCAGGTCATTTTCCGTCATTGCACCTAAATGATCGAACTCTATACCACTGGCACTAAGGACAATAACCTCACTCCCTGTATTTAAATCACAACTCAAAACCTACTTGTTTACCCAACATTACCAGTCATAACATGTTCTTTAGACACTCTCCTACCAGCTGTAAATCTCTCTGAGTATATTCGCTCTGTGTATTTTTGTTGCATTTACTATTCTTTGTTTGTTACTTACTGACACTGTCCTTTTTCTATTGTTACCTATGTTATGTATCTCTGTTTCCAGTGCATAATTGTACCATGATATACAACTGCAATTCCCGGACTGGGCAAATGTCTACTGTCCACTTAATTTGATTAACTGATTTTGAAATGATTGTTTATGTTTATGTGAATCGACTGTCTATTGTGTTACTGCTCTTGTACAGCACCCTTGAGCTTGGGAAAGGCACTATATAAATTAAACATATTATCATTATTATTGCATTTAAATGTATAATTTATTTTGCATTTTAAATATCTGGCCCCTTTTATTCATCCTTTTTTTATCATCTGTGCACCTACCCGTCTGCAGGGTGACATGTTGACTCTCAGAACTGTTGCATTGCAGGTTAGTTGCCTTGACTTTCACATCATACGTCTCGCCGCATCGCAGGTTTGGGAATGTGCACTCTGCCGCCATGGCAGCGCAGGTGTGAACTGTACCATCTATGTGAGTTGCCGTTCCAATGTACAAGATGGCACCGTTGGCATTGTTCCATGTGAGAGAGGCAGATTCTGAACTACAAGTCTTCACAGCGGACACGTTCTGAGGTATGCAGGGAACTACGGTGGGAGAAATAGTGTATAGTATCACCATCTAAAACCATGCCACAGTACTTTTTTTGTGAGTTCATATTCATATGCCACTGTATTTACATTGCATTTGGTATTACCACATTACCCAGAATCACTCACCTGTCTCTGCCACTTCTCCCAGCACAGGATCAGTAGTACAGTCACCATTTGTGGCAACAATCCACACGCTCAGGCTCTCGCCACAAACCAGATCTGTTAGCGTGCAGCTTGTGTTTGTAGACGAACAGTTGTAGAAATCTTTACGATTACCACGGGCCTCCACAATGTAGGTCTCGGCTCCTGCGGCCTCATGCCAAGTAATGACGGCACTGCTGATGCTATCACAGTTTGCTATTGTGTAAATGTTCTGCGGTAAACATGGGGCTACATGGGTAAGGAGACAGAGGGGGCCAAAATAAAGAATTATATTTAAAACAATTCAAGACACATTTATTTGTATATCGCTTACAACAGTGTCATATCATGGAAAATTAAATATTTGTCAGTTTTTACCAAAATGAATGACTCACATGTTTTGATTACCACACCGTCTGTGTATCCACTGTTGCAGTCTAGTCCTCCGGAGAAGATGGATCTGACATAGAAGCTGTAGGTTTGACCACAGACGGTGTCAGTGAAATAACAGGCAGTGTCCACAGTGAGGCATTCAGTTACCAGTTGGTTCGAGTCCACAGCTATTGCGAAGTAGTAAGCTGTGTTGTTGGTGGAATCCCACGATAACAAGATGACATTAGTGGAGCACTCACGGTACAGCTTTAGTGCTTTGGGTGAGCAGGGTGCTGTTTGTTTAAGAGATGGGGGAGAGAAATGAATTTGCTGTTGAAATATACAATTCATATATGGTTTAAAGGGACAGTTCACCCAGAAATGAAAATCCTCATCATTTACTTACGGCCATGTTGTTCAAAACCTAGATGACTTACTTTCTTGTGTCGAACACAAAAGAAGATAATTTCAAGAATAACTGCTGTTTTTGTCCATACAATGAAAGTAAATGGGGTCCAAAAATGAGGTTGACATGAGGGAGAGTAATGATGATAGAATTTTCATTTTTGGGTGCACTATCCCTTTAAGAGAGACGATGAGAGTAGATAAAAATACAAGCTGAGAAAGATAACCGTAGAGAAGGCTAACTTAAGGGCTAAGAGGCAAGGGAAAAACTTTTTTTATTTTTGACTACACCGTTGTCGTGTAAACGTAGCCAAAGATTGATGCAGGACTCTGCCACCTGATACCACATGACCTTTCATAAAACCTCTGCCTCAATAGACTATAGAGTTCATTTAATCCACATGACAGTAATTCATGGGTGTGTTCCTCAACAGACTTGTTACACCATGAGAGGATTTCCTGCTCATCTCCCAAAGCAGGGGTTTTCAACCTTTTATAATTTCACTTGCGCTGTCTGAAAGACGGCTTTCTGTGTGTGCGCACACCTAAACAATCTATGATATTTTTCATGCGGTCTTGCACTTGAATAGCTTAAAATCACTTCAATGTTTGATATTACAAGACTTAAAACGTGAGAAAAATAAAAGTTCTTGAGGAAGCTGCACTGGCCCAATGTATCTATGCCTCTGAATTAACAGGTTCTTGCTTCCCCCATAACAGGTTCTGGGCCCCACAAGTTGAAAACACCTGTCCAAGAGGACTGGATGAGTTGAGAGTATGACCTTTGAGAAAGGGCATCTTTACCTGTCTCAAAGACGTAGCTGCCATCAGAAGTGCTTTCACAGTTAGCAATGGCTGTAATCCGTACAGTGTATCGTTCTCCACAGACCAGCGTCAAGAACTGGCAGGTGGTGTCCGTGGAAGTGCAGTTGAACGACCGGCCTTGACCATCTGTAATGACGGTATTGTACAACGTTGCACCAAAAACCACATCCCAACTGACCACTGCTGTAGAAGTAAGACAGCTGTACTCCACAGAGATGGAGGAAGCTGTTGAAATGGCTGAGATAAACAAGAAGTAATATGTTAGAGTTGTGCATATTCAAATGCTGAAAAAAAACAGCATTGATTTCTAGGCTGGTTTTAGTGTTGGTTATGGACTAGAAGAAAGTCTTGGTTATGCAAGTCTAGAAGCATCTAAAACACATCAAAACATAAATCTATTGTTTTTTGATTTCATTCAAAGGTTTCACTCTGAAATGTTCTGCTTCATCTTGACTTACTAGAAGTTAAGAAGGTGACGTTGGTGAACTCTCCTGGTTCCAGGAACATGTTGATGGATGCAACCCCTATTGTGTATGTTGTACAAGGCTCCAGGTTTGAGATATTCACAGCGGTACCAGTGACGTTCTTAAGAAACAGGGGAAATCCCGGCTTGTTATTGGCTGTCACTGACACCTGGTAGAGCACGACGCCTGAAACACTGTTCCATGTTACGTGAGCCATGTTCTGCGGTAACTCTCTCACGGCTACGTTATTTGGTGGCTGCACCACTGTTGTACAAATATATTTGTTAATTGTCAATTATAGAAAGGTAAGATTTCATTGACAGTATACCAAATCTGCCGTAACGAAAATAGCACAAAATGGGAAAGAAACAAGTAGACTTACACGTTCTGATGGTTTTGACAAGGCTCTTGGAGCCGAGTCCTGCAGAATTGGCGGAATAAACATAACAGCTGTATGACGTGGCTTCCTGGAGGTTGTCTACCTGTCCACTTAGCGTGGTGAATGTGAGGTTTTGAGTCTCAGGATGGAAAGTTCCATTCACCACCAAAATGTATTTATCGGCTCCTTGCGCACTGGACCACTCAAACCTGATCGAGGTGCTTGATATTGCCTTCGAATATGTTATTTGCGAGGTGGCAGGAACTGCATGTATAAATTAAATGAAATTAATATAAAAAATGTCTAAAAATTTGTTAAGATATGTGTGGGTCAATAACTTACTTGTCTGTGCTGTCATTGAGTTGATGCATGACATATGGTTTAACACAAACACTCTAAAAGTCACTAGATAAATTTGTCCTGGTCTTAAACCCTGGACCAGTCTCTCCGCAATGGATGCAGCGAGTGTAATAGTGATAGGTGCTGTGATGTTTGAATTCACAGCCCTGACATCCAGAGTATAGCTTGATGCACCTGGGAAAGTGTTCCATTTTACAAGCAGAGACGATGCAGTGGGTGATAATATTGATGTTATATTACAGTCTGGAGGGAAACAAAAACATTTTTTTGTAAATATCTTCATGGATCATTTTGTAAGTTACTTCAAAATATAATGGTGTGTATTAATACTATATATTTAGTTAAATACATTCCTAAACATTTATTATTTTTGCTCAAATATATATATATATATATATATACATTTTTATATATATATATATATACCTCAATATATATATATATATGTTTCTAATCTCTATAAATTAAACAAAATTAAATGCACTGAACTGTGATACATAGTTCTACACTGTATTAATATTCTTAATACCTCTACTTATTACTAAAATAAATAATACAATAAATAAATAAATTGTAAATAAGAATTAAATACTTACTTGCAGTAGTAGCTTCTATTACCTTAGAACAAAAAAGAATGTGAGAGACAACTTAATCATAAGGACTTCAAACATAAAAAATGAAGAATACATCATTAACAGATCTTTTTTTTTTTTTTTTTTTTTTTTTTGATAAATTAATAAATACCTGTGCCACTGAAAACAGCGTTACAAAGATGAACAGTGTCCCTGGAAGATGCATCTCTGATTAGATGCCTAATGTTCTAGTAAGTTAGACATAAGTTAAAATACATACACTTTCTAATACAGAGAGAAATCTGAAATCTTTTGTGGCATGCTGCAAGTATACCTGCTTTGTATGAACCAATCAGTGCATCCAAAATGAGGGTAGGTGGATGCCTTCTGTGCTAAAGACATCATCCAATTATCTGTGTGTGTGTGTGTGTGTGTGTGTGTGTGTGTGTGTGTGTGTGTGTGTGTGTGTGTGTGTGTGTGTGTGTGTGTGTGTGTGTGTGTGTGTGTGCGTGTGTGCGTGTGTATGTTTTAATAGGTAAAGGTAAAGTAAGCTGGGGATCTAAGGTTTATTGTTAAACTAATTAAGACCACAAACTTTGACACTATAGTTCTCTCTAGATATGTTCCATATTTTTAATAATTACTTTATTTTAAAAGGATCATTTGCTTAAATGAAGCGCATACTGGTGTGTTAGGGTTATTTCTGAGTGGTAAGTAATATAGAATAGGTTGTTAGTCTTAGGTTTCAGGGAAACAGGCTCAGGATAATGGAGAGAGTGAAATTCCCATCCTTGTACTGGCTTGCCTCAAGCAGTTTGGTGTAATGTTAAAGAAAGATTAAATTACTGGATATTAATCACACATTTCCCCCTCTTATTTCACCTTAATCCTGGTTTAATATCAATGATGTTGTTGAATTTGTAAATGAGTAGGTCTTTCAAATTTGTTCTCCTAGTAACTGACGTGAAAACTGATTGAAATTGCATTTGAACTGAATCAGTTCAGTTGGATTGATGACTATTTTCAGTAAATCATTTACTATAAAGTTATTCAGTTATCTCTCACTGAATTCACAATGGTTAATTAACTGAACAGCAGTAAATGGAGATATTTTTAGTGTATCTTGTGTAGTTATTATTTTTAACACCATTGTTTGAAGAACAAATATGAATATGTATTTTAAAAAAAGAAACTTCTGAGCTTAATTCTTTTGCATTTCATGTTATTAATGGCTGCATCTTAAGCTGAATATTGGCTAATATGATGATAAAAATGACAAAATAGTAGCCAAAGATCATACATGTGCAGTTAATTTGCCAATAAAAGGGGGGAAAACTGTAGCTATTTAATTTTACATGCCTTACCTTGTAAAAAACATAACATAACTGAAAACATTTTGTAGAAATACCTTTTTTTTGTGTGTATATAGATAGATAGATAGATAGATAGATAGATAGATAGATAGATAAAAACATAACATAACTTATATTATGTAAATCATTAAATCTTTGGTGTATTTTTATATAATCTTTTATTTATTAGTTTTTTTAACTGTGTCATTAATTCAACTTTTGTAATCTTGTTTCCGAAGCAGTTCTTTTTCTTCTGATCCCAGAAAGAATAAGCTATAAGGGAAAGTAAATCTGCCTCTTCAATTCAGAGCCTGAAACATACACCCAACTCTGTGTCCAGCCAACTCCAATGGTTTTGTATAGTGGTTGAGGTCAGTGTCTTTAATGTTATAGTTTCTTTTACTTTAACACAGGTGGAGTCCAGGTCTGATCAGGTTTGCTTCCCAGAAGTGAATGAGAATCTTTAATCTCTTCTGTGTAAGCACTGAATCATAGTATTTGAGTAGAAACTTGTTTTAGACTTACACAGAAAGTGCAACTTCATGATTGTAATAAAAGATGAAACTGAATCGAAAATAATGTTAAATTACACAATGTTTTAACTTAAGTTGCATAAAAACAAAACGATTAACTTTGAACAAAGTTCCATCACAACCATCATACTTTCTTTGCCCTTCAGAACATCAACGTGGCCCTTTTGTGACGTGTTCAGATATGTTAATCTGTAATCAGTAATTTTTCTCCTCAAATTCATTGAAAAAAAATTAAAACAAAAGAGACAAAGTGTATAAGGCTGTAAGATGAATAGCAGCTAATACACTACCCAACTTTTGGTCCAACTTCATATTAAGTGTCTTAAAAATACTACTTAATTATAAAATAATGAATTGTTACAATGTGCCAATTGTGTTCATGTTGAATTGCTAAACACTTTTGCTGCTACTGAGGTGGGATACGGGTAAGATTTGGGGTAGGTTATGGTTAGGTTTAAGGGGTACAGGTATAGAGTCAACAGTGTAATTATAGATGTAACTAAACAGAAATTACAGGTGTAATAACAGCATGGTATTTTCAAAAAGTACAAAGTGGAATTGTTTTTTAAATGTAAAGTCGGCAACACCAAAGGTCCAAAAGTATCAAAAATGTATTTGTTAAAAAAAACAGTCGCATAGCGTATTTGACGTTTCGAGCATGCAGGTCAACATTTAAAAAAAAATTCCACTCGATTTTTAGTCGAGCACCCAGTTGAGATCGATGTGCATGCTTTTGCATTTAAAGTAGTACAAAGTAAAAACTTGTATGTACACAATAAGTGCATTGTATCAAATGATTCATTTAAATGTAAGTGCATTGTAATTTACAACACTTAGTCTAATATAAAGTGGGTCACAGCTTTTCAAATCTGAATGTCTTACAAGTTGTAATTCTTTCTCAGAAAGTCAAAATGATGAGATACTCACAATTCTGAGAAGTCAGAAATGTGAGATGTAACCTCACAACAGCAGAAAAGAAAGTCGGAATTGTGAGATAAAAAGTCGTTGCTAAGAGCTGCGTGACATGTAAGTAATATGTGTTCTAATATCAGCTCAAAATATCAAACATGTTTGATATCTCCAACTGAATGGATTCATAGTCTAAAGCTAATAACAAACAAAGTATGTGTCCATCATACATTACGTGATATTTCTGGCTCTGACTTTTGGCAACTAACATCAACTCATCCAGTAAAATCAGTATAATAATTGTATAGTATATTCCAGAGATGAACATGAGATTATTTGGGCCTGTTGCTCAAAAGACAGGAGATTTAATGTCTTTGTTCTGTAAGAGAAACCAAATATAAGTATTTATTTACTGGGTTTAAGCGTCATCAGTATTCTTTCCCACAGGATGAATTATCAGTGTCATTGTATGGCACGTGTGTGAGGCACATCTTTTCTCTCAGAAACAATACATTGGTCATGTCTGACTGAGCCACGTTTTAATGTTCATGTAAGATGATGACAGGTCTTTCTCACAGTCTGCCCACATAGGTACTGTATCTCTCTGTCATATCAGTGTATCTATCAGCAATGTATTTGTTATATTTATGCATTTTGCTGACACCTTTTTCTCTTTCTCTAGCAATGAAGATCAACACGAGCCTATTTTCTATCTAACAGCACATTAATGTTAATGTTTAATTATATTATAAATGAAACCCAGATGGCCTAGTGGTTAGAGAGTTTGACTCCTAACCCTAAGGTTGTGGGTTCGAGTCTCAGGCTGACAATACCACAACTGCTCCTTGGGCGCCGCAGCATAAAAATGGCTGCCTACTGCTCCAGGTGTGTGTTCACCGTGTGTGTGTGTGTGCACTTGGATGGGTTAAATGCAGAGCACGAATTCTGAGTATGGGTATTCTGAGTATCTTAGTCACCATACTTGGCTGTATGTCACGTCACTTATAAAAATGGCCATTTTGCTTGTAGCACTACTTACAATTTCTTCAGAAAATGTAAAAATCTAGATTAATTTCAGTAACCTTTATTTTTTTGTTTATTCTAAAGAAAAGGTTAGTGGTTCTTGCCCATTCAAAACCAACTGCCACAATGTTAGAATGTTGTGGCTACAACATTTTATTCATTTATTTATTACGATGTTGATAAATGGTTGCAAGGATGTTCCTGGTGCTTTTACATGTTATGAGGTATCTTTTCTAGGTGACTGCCAACTGGGTCTGGTTTTCAATGTAAATCTGTGGAAGGTTTTCATCTGATTTGAGGGACCACTCACCTGTAGCACAGATGGCGCCGGATAAGTTACTGAAGTTGAATATTTATGGTTCAGGGTGTGTTCAAATCCAGTATTGATAACAGTAATGCTTATCTTAGGAAGTTCCACTAAATATGGTGTTATGTAATCGAATATAATATCTTCTTTTGTGTTGTCTTTCATGAAGTAGATGAAAACACAGATCAGGATTTCCATGTTCGTGATGTGGATCTGTTTCTTTTGTTTGTCATGCCATGTCTTTAAGGTATTTTGCATCTTAAAATGATTAGGTTTCCCATCTGGGTTTCATTTATAATATAATTAAACATTAACATTAAAATACATGTGCTGTTAGATAGATAAAAAATAAGCAGAGTCTCGTGTTGATCTTCATTGCTAGAGAAAGAGAAAGTTTCTACATCATCAACTGATAAACGTGGTTTGTGACTGTGCATTGGAGACGGAAACCTTTTGGTATTTTTTTTTTTTTTTTGCAAAGTTCTGACTGTTCAGACCTGTCTCTTAAACAGAACACTTTAGTAAAATTATGCAAATTAAATTGTCAAATAAATGTAATATTATTAAACATTTAGTCAATCTAAAGAATTCATGTGTTAACTTGAGCAGGCATAAAACATGCACATAAATAGCAAATAGTGGGAAAAAAATATATTGAAAAATCTTTAAGAAAACTGAAATGTAAATAAAAATATTCTCAATATGTAATGCTTCATTCATTTAATATTCATTTCATTTATGCATTTGGCAGACACTTTTATCCAAAGCAACTTACAGTGCATTCAGGCTATACATTTTCTTACCATGTGTGTTCCCTGGGAATCAAACCCACAACCTTTTGCACTGCTAACGCAATGCTCTACCAACGCTCTTCTCAGGCTGTAGGCCGTTAGTAAACATACATATTTTGCAAATCCAATGTAATATATTGTCCAAAGGACACATATGACCTGAGGCGGATACTGAACAGTTCAGATTTCTCATCCTAGTTCGGAAGAGGTCCGCCCTGTATAAAACACACTGATCCACTAATTTGGAGACTTGCTGCTTAGGGGACTTCCAACAGATGCTTAGTCTTGTTCAAATCATTACGCTACATTAACAAAGACATTTTTCTTTTCATTATGATATTACTTATTCTTTTTTTTTTTTTGAGCATGTAAACATTTGGGCTTTATGACATGCTTTGAGTATGAGATAATTAAAGTATGAATGCAAACTTCATAATACAAAGGAAATAAATGTTTAAAATATCACACTTTTAGAAATGGTTAACAATTTGATTGAAAAATACATATTTTTGCTTTCACATTTTAAAGATCTTAAAGATACATATATTTCCATTGAGCCAATTGTTATAGGTATTGCTGGAAAACGGTATATAAATGTGGCGAGATGAAAGCAGTGAGAAGAGAATGGCCTATTGTCTCTTTTAATGACGTCATAGAACCATCTTCTTTCATCTGTGCCCTTTGATAGAAGACAAAAAGACGTGAGAACCGGACATTTGTGGGCGGTCCAACTTTGATCCCATACACTGAAATGTATATGGCCTATACATCATTCATATCACATCAAAGACAATATCCTGCAACATTCTCTTAATTCTTTTGTCTTTTTTTCACGCCACATCTCATCACTTGACCATGCTACACACACGCACGCACATATATGTGTGTGTGTGTGTCTCAAATCTAAAATCACCAATTAAATGTAGTATAATAAATGTACTGTACTTTTGTTTTATATTATTTTAATTTATTTCTATACACATATACATACATATACACACACATATATATATACACATATAAAATTGTACATATAAGGGGAAGTATTTAATTGTCATTAAAATAATGTCTTAAATAGGATTTCCTTTAAAATTTAGTTAGATTTTTTTCAGGTGACATTCAGACAGACTTTATAAGATTTATTTGTAACAAAACACTTTATCATTTATCATATCTGAAGACGATTTGATTGAGATCCGCATCTGGAGTCCCAAGAGTATTTGAGTTATTGTCACAGGCTGTACAGCAATAAACATGTCCATATGTTGACATGATACGCTTTATCTTATGATGGACACAAAGGCCCCCAGTTTCGAATGCCCTGAGTAAGTCTGTCCCATGAGACTCTGCATCTGTGTGCAATCACACTAAATGTAAACATTCGGTCATAATTTATGTGCAGTCACTTATAATAAGGTTTTAGGAAAGGAACATGCTTAGGAGAATTATTTTATTATATGTTATATTTTATTATATTTTCATTGTTTTAAATGTGTATATTTTAAAAATATTCATATATAATTGTTATATTAATATATCATATTCATTTTTAAGAAAAAAAAATAGCGGGTTCTAGATGAGTTTCAATTAGAATACACACCCATTCCCACGATGTTTCCAAAACAGAAGACTGAAAAGACAAGGAAACATGGAAATCAGTCCATATACAGTTTGCCTGTAGTCTCTTGTCTAAAAAAATATATATTTTTAATTATTTTGTATGTCATTACACAAAATTAAAATGAGATAAAGATAAAACAATATCATCTTGTACCCGAGTAGAGTTTTCTGGGGCAGTATGTGACCTTTGACCCCCTCTTGTGTTAAGGGAGCGACAACGACAGTGTACACTTCCCCACACGGGATCTCGGAGATGTCACATCCATTTGCCCCATGTGTCGCTCTGCAGGTGTAGTTGGATCTGGTGCCATACAGGTCAGCTGTGTAGTTGTACAGGCCGGGAGAAGAGCACCAGTACACCCGAAGAGTGCTGTTATCCATCCTGTAGAGTCTCAGACTAATAAATTCATATTTATTATTATTATTATTATTTTAAAGAAAGTGCACAAGTACTTTTAAAAAAAGAAGTTTGGTTTTAAAATATAAAATCGATAGAAAAAAAGGCCAATACACTGACAGTTCGATAGAGCGACTTGGCGTAAACAGAACCTGCACAGCTCCTGGGACAGGAGGACCTGTAGAGGACAGTGGGACAGAGAGAGAAAGTGAAGGAAATTTGTGAATTTAAAGGGAACGCACATTTTTCCACATTTCCAGGTTTCTCAGCAAGAGAAGCCGTCATAGTTGCCAAGTGGTTTGAGAAATGCATTGTGAGAACACATTCTGTTCGGAATACTATAAGCGAGTAATTCCTTACGTGTGATTTGGTAGATGGTGATGTCATCTCCTTGGTTACCATCAGGATCCCAGGCATTGCCCTTGATGCTGTCGGTGGTGCCAGGCTGAAGGTTAGTGAAGGTCACGTTGGTCTGAGTCATGTTGAGTCTGACCTGTGTGTCTGAACCCACCATGGCCATGACCAGGCTGTATAACACAGCGCTGTCCACTGGATTCCACTCTATCACAGTGATGTCACTGCTGAGGGAGCTGGAAAGCAGATCTGGGGCTACCAAAACTGCAAAGAGAGAGAAAAAAAACACTTTAAATAACTTAGTTTTATTAGCATAATAAAAGACAGAAGGAAAAGAAAAAGTTGACAAAGCAGCAAGCGCATCAGCACAGGCAAAGACTAAGCAATTACTGCCCCTAGTGGTGTATTTCAATCATTACAACTGAAAAAAATCCTGTCCAAATTAAATGGATAGTCCATCCAAATATGAAAATTGTTTTATCATTTAGTCACCCTCATTTCATTCCAAACCTATATGAGTTTCTTTCTTTTGTGTGCAGCGAGTGTGTTGGGTGAAATGAGATAAGTGTAAGTTCTGTTATAAATGAAACTTCAGGAAACCCGTCCCTTATGTTACGTCAAAGCCATTCCTTGGGGAGAGGCGACAGCCTAATTCTCATGGTTTTCAGTTTTGGGTATAAAGTCCATCTAAAGGTGCCGTTACCATCAACAGTTGGTTGAGCCAGTGGTACAAACTCTGCATAATACCTGGAGTAAACAATACTGTGTTATTGTTACAGGTTTTAAATACCAACTCATTGTCAACCAAACAGGGAACAGTGCTCAAGTTTCCTTCTATTCTATGGTGTGTGATCTTTAGTAAATGAGCTTTACATAAAAATGTCTGTCTTGGTTGGAAAGCTATAAGGTACACTTATTTGAGCTTTATAGTGTTATGTGTGGATTTGAGGGCTACATTTTCCATAATCCATATTAAATCAGTAAAGTATTTTTAACTGTTTTTTGACTGAAACTGATTAATAATCACAGATTAGCACAATTGTTTTAATTCAAAAACATCATAATTATAATAATAAATGAAATTACAATATACAAATAACCAATAGCTAAATTTCTAGAAAAAAAAATATTTTAATTAATTTTGTAAGGGTAGATGAAAGCGCTGTTTTTTAAATAATAATGCTAATTATAATTAATCATTTATTTTGTATAAACAAACAAACAAACAAACAAACATACACGCACAGAAATAAATGCATAAATAGATTGTAAAGTGCCCTTCGTAAAGATTGTGGCTCAAAGTGTTTTTTACATTTGGTTTCCACAATCTTGACTATAATGTTACATTACATCCTGTAGATAAATTAGTAAATCAAGACTGCTGTTCAACGTTGTAAGGCTACGTGATACTTAATTAGTCGTTTAATTTGTTAATAGTTTATTTATTTTACAAATTAATACAATTATATATGAATTAATACAATTTATACAATATCCTTACTATTTGACCATTAAATTAAATTAAAAATGTGAATTATTTTTATTAGATTTACTATAATTCCTTGAACTTATTGTATTGAACTTTTCTTTTATAATTAATCATGGCAGCTTGTCCAACGACACAAAGGTCAGTCTACCTGTCGTCTCCAAGAGGGTCTACCGCTCTGGGGAGTTTTTCGGTGCGGCGGTGATTTTACGTGCTCCCGACTGTATGTCCGCTCGAAAGGACCGTCATACTTTTGGAGGTGACGGTGAACACGGATAACGTGATGTCTGCAGAGAGAGAAGCAGTTAGGATAGTGTAATAATCATAATACTGTTACAATTCATTGATAGGCTACACGATGAAAACACAACCGGGTCATTCCATAAAGTTGTCGCCTTGTCAATTCTGATTTTTATATACAGATGCATCTCAATAAATTAGAATGTCGTGGAAAAGTTCGTTTATTTCAGTAATTCAGCTCAAATTGTGAAACTCGTGTATTAAATAAATTCAGTGCACACAGACTGAAGTAGTTTAAGTCTTTGGTTCTTTTAATTGTGATGATATTGGCTCACATTTTACAAAAACCCACCAATTCAACAAACAAATCTCAACAAATTAGAATACTTCAACAGACCAATAAAAAAAAAATTAAAAAAAAAAAAACCTTTTTATTGAATTGTTGGCCTTCTGGAAAGTATGTTCATTTACTGTACATGTACTCAATACTTGGTAGGGGCTCCTTTTGCCTTAATTACTGCTTCAATTCTGCATGGCATGGAGGTGATCAGTTTGTGGCACTGCTGAGGTGGTATGGAAGCCCAGGTTTCTTTGACTGTGGCCTTCAGCTCATCTGCATTTTTTGGTCTTGTTTCTCATTTTTCTCTTGACAATACCCCATAGATTCTATATGGGGTTCAGGTCTGGTGAGTTTGCTGGCCAGTCAAGCACACAAACACCATGGTCATTTAACCAACTTTTGGTGCTTTTGGCAGTGTGGGCAGGTGCCAAATCCTGCTGGAAAATGAAATCAGCATCTTCAAAAAGCTGGTCAGCAGAAGGAAGCATGAAGTTCTCCAAAATTTCTTGGTAAATGGGTGCAGTGACTTTGGTTTTCAAAAAACACAATGGACCAACACCAGCAGATGGGCCATTGCACCCCAAATCATCACAGACTGTGGAAACTTAACACTGGGCTTCAAGCAACTTGGGCTGTGAGCTTCTCCACCCTTCCTCCAGACTCTAGGACCTTGGTTTCCAAATGAATTACAAAACTTACCCTCCTTGTAAAGGGTGTCAATGATTGTCTTCTGGACAACTGTCAGGTCAGCAGTCTTCCCCATGATTGTGTAGCCAAGTGAACCAAACTGAGAGACCACAGTTTGAAGGCTCAGGTAAAACCTTTGCAGGTGTTTTGAGTTGATTAGGTGATTGGCATGTCCCCATATTCTAATTTGTTGAGATAGTGAATTGGTGGGTTTTTGTAAAATGTGAGCCAAAATCATCACAATTAAAAGAACCAAAGACTTAAACTACTTCAGTCTATGTGCACTGAATTTTATTTAATACACAAGTTTCACAATTTGAGTTGAATTACTGAAATAAATGAACTTTTCCACAACATTCTAATTTATTGAGATACACCTGTATATGTGCACACACACATATATTATTAGGTTATCAGGTTAAAGTAATCTTTTACAGTTTACAAGGGAGACAAAATGTACCCATTTCATGGAATGACACAAAATATTAAATATAAAAATAATAAAGATCTCCTACCATTTTGTGTTTTTGTTTTCTTTCATATTTGTAGATTAAGTGCAGAAAATTGTTTTTTTTTATTTTTTAAATTTTTAGAATTTGTGAATTCTTTGATTATTTGATTGTTTGATGTTAAGCTATTACGCTGTCATATAGTATTTTATGTGCCATTAGCGCCAAGGAAGCTTATTTGAGTATCAGTCAGCACAGATTTTAGATCCAGAGCTATTTTTCCTTATTTCCGACATGAAAATATACACAAGTGCAAACATGACAGTAGTATAATAAAAAGGACTATTGTTTTATGCATTACAAATAATCTGTTTTTACAATACTGTTTGAATCCCAATGCATTTTTCAAACTCTTTTCCAGCAAGTATAGGTTTACCCAAACCTTAATTTACTGCATGCATAAAGAAAGCCAAATTTCTATTCTTACCTGTGGCATGGTAATAATCAAAAAGATGATATTAGAAAGATGTAAATATTTCACCTCCATGCCTCAAATTTGGTGCTGATCAGCTGCCTTTAGGGCACACTTTCTTCTTCTGATTTGACTCTGTATTTCTGCATGTATGGCTGAGACTTAAGTTCTGTTTTTTCCTCTCTATTACCGTCCAACAGGTGTTTTATTGTTCTGGGAGTCCTGAGCGTTCACGTGTACCCCCTCCCTCTGTCACAGAGGAAAACTGGACCTATCAGGTCCAGTACACAATACACTTGATGATAGACACAAAGATGCACTCTGCCAAATAATGGGCTGTTCAGGATTGTTTGTTCTATTGTCTGTCAAATACACAAGATATTGAATTTTAAAAATAAACTTACATGAGATAATATTTCAGAATTAAAAGGTATCAATGTCATTTACTCACATTATGAACTAAGAAAGTGTACTACGTATGTGTTTTTTAAGTTATTAATAAAGCAAATATTCATAAACTTGATCAAAAGTGACAGGAAATACTTTAGTATTAAAAGGTATAAATGTTTCCACAAAAGATTTGTATCATTTAAATAAGGTGGAAAGCCATCACACACTGCGGCCCCAACCTGGTTCCCTTCGTTCTTTAGGAGAAGTACAGTTACTCAGTTCTTTTTCGGAAACCCCAATGGCCACTGGCCCTCAAACAAGGCCTTGAGCGAGATATTTATTGTCTACTCACGACCGGGCGGGCGGAGCGGAGTCACCAGTGCCACATATAAAGCCCTCCGTCACCATCACCCATTGTCTGGTCTTGCACCGATCTCCCAACTTACCTGAACGCCCTTCGTCGAACCTACCTGACCTGTTGAACCTTCTTCATCCTCCTCTGCCTACCTGTTCCCATCGTCTTCGTCAGAGTCACCATCTGTATCACCATCACCTCAAAGGAAAGTTGTATTACCACTGTATTGTCTACGTGTCAAGATTCACCTGTGTCTGAAACCTCTGAATATCATTAAACACTATTGCACTGAATCCTCTGTGTCCTCGTCTGTGTCTGACAGTTATGGTTGTTTTATGTTTTTTTTTATTTTTTATTGGTATTTTCTTCAGTGTCACATGATCCTTCAGAAATCATCTTAATATGCTGATTTGCTGCTCAATAAACATTTATTATCCATGTTGAATACATTTCTGCTGCTTCATGTTTTTGTGAAAATAGTTATTTTTTTGTTGAATAGAAAATTCAAAAGAACAGCATTTATTTGAAATATAAATATTTTGTAACATTATAAATCTTTATCATCTTTACATCCTTATTGAATAAACAAAAATCTTACAACCCCCAAACTTCTGAACAGTAATGCATACATTAACTATATGTTACTATGTTATGCTGGAATTATATTGTAAATAATCAACGTTGTAAAGTTTTTAATTACATTTTCCCTTAAATTCAAAATGTTTGCATTACTAAATTATACCTTGTTCTGTTGTGTGGATGTTAGCTGTATGACAGTCTAAACTGACTCTGCTGGTGTGGTGTCGTCTTCCACTGGTCAGCAGTGAGATCCATTGAAAGAAGACATTACAGGGAAGCAGCGCTGAGTCAGATTGAGTGTCTCTTAGTGGACACTGGTTCTGACACTTGATCTCACACTTTAAATCTGGGAAAACAGCCAGTTCAAAGTCAAATGCTACTGTCAATTAAGGGTTATGTGTACAGTTTACTGTATGATCTATTAGACTATGATCTAACCTTGACAGATCAAGATGCATTTGTGCTCTGGTAATATGATGTGTTTGACTATAATGATTCATTGTTGGGTGCGTATTTAATAGTTTGTTTGCCATTTAACTGCTTAATTGCTTACCCAGTATGTAGACTACAGGAGGGGCCATAGTTGACCTGCAGCAGAGGCTTATGGGAAGGATGAGCAGGAATAGAAGGGGCAAGTTTTGTGCTGTTTAAGAAGATATACCCCAAGTTTCCCACTGAAACAACAAAGGACACTCTTACTCCGTTTCAGTGTATATGACATACAGAGTTAGAAGGTTTTAAAGTGGTTCCTCACTTGCAGTTCTGTAGCTGGCACTTTTGTTGGTTGGCTCAGTGTCAGTGCTGGGGATATTTGGCCCAATGCTGGCTTTCAGACTGGCTGAACTGAGATGTGTCCAAAGGAAAGCTCTCCACTGAGGCTGTGACCATTGAGATAAGAGTACCTTTATCTCACTCACTACATACTGAACTACAGCAAAATACTATTTCGCTAAAAGTATAGTCATACCCTTGGATACAGTTCTGGAGTCGTGTGAGCTCTTGTCAGCACTGAAGCGGGTGCGTATTTGTCTGTGTGATGGACTGAAGACTCTCTGGAAACTTGTGGTGTGATCTGAATCCTCACCGTCAGTGACTGACAACACACAAATACCCTTAACTTCAGTTTCACTGTATAGACATTAACAAACACCAATACGTCTGATGGTATAGTGAGAGTGCATATTAGGTTTGCAAACCTTAAAAATAAAGATTTTTTTTTATTGGCATCATGGATCTGTGAAGATCCTTTAACATCCATGGAATGTTTCCATTGCACTAAAGGTTATTTACAGTAAATATATATATATATATTTTTCACACTAAGAAAACAATGTTTTTTTTAAGAACTGTTCACTGAAAGAATCTTCGGGAAACCCAAAGTGGTTCTTCTATGGCATCGCTATGAAAATTCCCTTTTGGGATATTTTTTAAGACTGTGTAACTTTTCCATTGCACTAAAGGTTCTTTATAGTGTCATCAGATTATTCTTCACACTAAGAAAAAAAAATTTTCTTTTGATTATTAAAATATAAGTAAAAGTTTTTTTTGAACCAAAAATTTGTGGAAAAAAATCTGGTTTAGTTGGACATTTATAGGACCCAAACTTGAAGTACCTGCGGGAGGCGCCTCTGTTCTGTCCCTTATGCTTCCTCTCCAATGGATACCTGCCATTCGAATAATCAGTCTTCTTGCTGTCATGAGGCAGGGGCCCAAGGCTCTCCTCTAGTGCCCTCTTGAGGTGCAACACCTTATACTGCAGTGCAAGGATAACCTCACTACTGTGAAGAGCAAAATGGAAATTATGGTTAATCTAACAATTTGCAGGTAACAATAAACAACTTCCTTTAATACTTGTGGCATGAGCAGCGTGATGCCGAGTGCATTTTATTTGCAGAATGGCTCTTTCCCAGCTGAACATCTCTTCTGTTAGTCACCTGGTTAGGAATGGCAGTGGCGCCACCTACTGATGTGTCATCCTCTGTTAGAACTCTAACAGGTGCATTCTGGGTAATGCTTCTTGCTTCCATGGCTTGTGTACACAGCTGTTCATATTCCAGGTGGTTAACTGTAGGCTGCACAGGCCCCCTCTGATGTAGTTGTTTGTACATTGGAGTGGGAGGCTTCACTGTCTGAACCGCTCATATTTGCCATGCTGATGACATCATCAGAGAGTACAGAACTGAACAGAAAATCAGAAAAATGTTACATTTTTTCAAATGTCAGCTCTGCTATAGAATATCTTTCATAAGACAAAATTTCTAATCTGAATATAAAAGCACATTTAGTTCAGCATTTATAATTTTATCTTTTGGCATTCCAATTTGTGAATATTACATATACTGTTTATTTCTACACTAGTAACATACTAGACACCAAAATGAAATATTTTGCCTTTGATAATTGACATATTTGCTTCCCTGTTTTAAAGCACTAGCTGCCATTGTGTGCGCATTTACCTCACAGCACTAGAAGGTGTTTGGGACAGTCCTGTGTTTGGCCAGCTCAAGTCAAAACTGTCAAAGCCACTGTCAGTTTCAGGACTTAAAAAGCTCTGAAAGAACAAAAACACTCTCTCTGGCATTATGTCCTTTAAAGGAACAACCCATACCTGCTGCAAGTGACACGCGGTAACAGCAAATACCTTCAACAATATAAGTACTACCAAAAAAATCCACAGCATCTCAAAAACAAGAATGATTTGGGGGACTTTTTGATTTTGGGGAAGTTTTTGTACTGTATCTAACATACAACAAAACTTATTTACTCTGTTTATCTCCAAAATGTAATGCTGACCCTGTTAATTATATCAGTCCATGAGGAAATGTGATCATTTTATACCCTTATCAACTGACATTGACGTTATTGACATTATTGCATGCAACAGATTTGTTTTCTCACAGACAAACCTAATCTCTTTCTCTCCATTTCATCCTGTTGCTGTGTGTGTGTGTGTGTGTGTGTTACCTGTGTTTTGTCTGTGGTTGGCTGATGAAAATTCCAAGGAGAAGGTCAGTAAAGGAGACTTTATTATCTCTAATCTTCCCTTCATACCTGAGAGAGGAATGATCACAGCAGCCATTAAAAACAAGGTTCTTTTTTATATTTACAATAGTTTTAGATTTTTGATACTCTGATAATGTCTGATAATGCACTATTATACCTAAAAATGTTCAGTGTTAATGCAACAAAGGACTTGCATTATGCTTACAAAAAGTTATGTGGCTGTACCATGGTTCAATGACGATTTACACAATACTCTACAGAAATTCAAAATTGCATATATAAACATTGTACCATGTTCCTTTTGGTTCTTTTTTGTTAGCGCAATGCAATAAAGCAATAGTAGCATACAACACAAATCACTAAATATATCTAATTTTCTGGGTTAACGCAACAAGACCACACAGACTCATCTGAGGGCTATTTGCAATTATGCCTGTGTTATTTCAGTATAATTAAGATATTATTACAGTTTTTATTAATATTTAATGTTTATTTATTTTTTCTGTTTTAATTCCAATTTTAGATGGTTCTGGTAATTTTGTTGTGTGTTTTTGGCATTTTTGTATTTGTATTTGGATTGTGGAGTTTGAACCTGCAAACTTTTGATTACCGCCCCAGATACATTTCTTAGAAAGTAGCTAGACACTAAAATATCGAAGTAGAATTGTGTGTTTTTCATTTAGCAATGTTGATTCAGTTTAATTATTTTATCTGGTTTAAGAGTGACTCTTCTATTTTGTAAACACACAAAATGAGAATACAGGTAATTTAGTTCTACATTCAGGTGCATTTGTTATTTACCAAAACAATATAGTGTGAATGTGGCCTATGGGTAGGTAGACACAGATAAAGAATAAAACATGGCTGTACTGTGATACATGATAGAAGCTGTTTCCTGTGCCGCTGGGAAAAAGCCCATCAGCTGTGTGATCTTCACTGGTCTCTTCATCATCATTGTCCTCCATGTTGTGTCTGACAGAGGAGAGGCTGAAGACCTGACACATGCTTTTCATTCAGCCACAGCATCCACTAAACCTACCACGGCCAAGTCATTCAGTTCTCACATTACATAGCAAAACAAGCCATGCAAATGGATTTAAGGCACACACAAATATCAGCTTCACTGTGTGTACACATGAGCATGAATAATTTCAGACTCTCAACAGGAGTTGTTTAAAGGAATAGTCCATCCCAAATAAAAATGTCTGAACAGATTTGGAGAAATTTAGCATTGCATCCCTCGCTCACCAGTGGATAATCTGCAGTGAATGAGTGCTGTCAGAATGAGAATCCAAACATCTGACAAAAACATCACAGTAATCCACACAACTCCAGCTCATCAATTAACATTTTGTGACGTGAAAAGCTGCATGTCTGTATTAAAAAGACATTTTTATCTTGCTTCTGGCTAAAATATGAGTACTCTATGTATAATATTGCTTTCCCTAGTGAAAAAATATGAATTATGCACTATTTTGGATATTTTGGCCAGAAGCAATGATTTAAAGTTAAATTGCATTAATGATGGATTTGTTTATTACAAACACACAGCTTTTCACTTGTGGATTGTTGTGATGTTTTTATGAGCTGTTACATTGCTAGATGCTAAATTTGTCAGAATCTGTTCCAATAAACCAACAAACTCATCTACATCTTAGATGGTCTGAGGGTGAGTAAACTTTCAGTAAAATGTCCAATTTTAGGGGTGAGCTATTCCTTTAAGCAGAACTGGCACAAGCTAAACTTGTCATTTTGTGTGTACAGTATATGAATGATTAAATAAATGAATGAATGAGGGAAAATCACTTAAAATGTAGACTGGTGTGTGTGTTGTCTCATGCAGTGATGGATGGGGTAATGAGAGAGGGATGTCTTCACAAAGTGGAGGAGAGGGAGTGGAAGATGAAATCGGATAGAAAATATTGCAGACATTTCTTTCAATCTGCTCTTTAATGTCTTAAAGGTGCATGCCTATCCTGAAAATCTGCCCCTCAACCTCCCTTAAACACAAATGTGAAGATACAGCACTTGTAGGTTGACCCTGTGACCTATAACAGTTTCATTCTCCTGTTTTGACAAGACTTCAGACTTAAAGGAATCAGTCAAATTACACTTACACTGGCTGTCAAATGTTTGGACACATTGAATGGGTTTTGTGAACATTTTAAGAAACGTTTTTATTTAAAGGCATATGCATACAGTATATGCCAGAAATTTGTTTTACATATAAAACATATTATATAATAAGTATAAATTGTGTCCGTGTAGGAATTTTGTTTCACAAAACAAAACTTTAAATTAAAAACATTTTAATGGTGTTTTGGAGCCAATAGTGAAGATGGAATTTACTTTCCCAAACTTATAATTTAAACAGTCTTGTTGATTATAACAAGAGCATTCTAGTTTTTTGACATCATTAGTTAGTAGTAAAATGCAGTTTGGCCAGATGAGACGTCTACCTGTCAGGGTCAAACTCTCCTGTGTTTCTGGTTAAACGCCTGTAGTTCTGCATCTCCAAAGCGCGATGCTCCTCTCTTTTTGTGAGGTAATTCCTCTCCAACTGATCTTGGGCCTCCATCATGCTCTTTAGCACCTGTGGAGAGATCCAACAAACAGGATGTAAAATTTACATTTGTTCCCCCTTTTGAGATGCATGCTGAATTTTGATCTTTTGTCTGAACAATGTATGATTATGAATACGGTTTCATGCAATTTATTATAAATACAGTTACCATCTGTTGCTCCCCCACATTCATTGTCATGGTGGTGACACATGGTTTGAATTCATTTATATGCAAATGAGAGAAAAAAACAAATGTAGCCTAGCACACCTGGGCGTTAGAAGGTTCTGCAAAAGCTAAATGCATGTTAAAGAACTAAAAAACACAACAAATGGCACAGGGTAAAATCTTAAAAAGACAGATCTTGCTAACTTGTGGAATTTGTCTGTACCTTCTGCATAAATGATTTGATGATGTCTCTGAGCTCAGACGTCAGTCTCGCTCCATCTGTGAATGTCTGTCTTTCAGTCTCCACAGGTTGAGACTTCAGGAGGCTAAACTGCTTCTCACGTGGACCTGCTGAACAGACAGTAGACATGAGGACACAAAATGCATCTACTGTACATAAATGTAAGTGTAAATTATCTAAACATGCAGTGTCACTTGTTCATTAATTCATTTTTTTTTTCATCTTAGAGCACTTTCTTTCATTTTGGAACTATAAACCACCTAATAATGTTTCTTGTTGCACTCTTTTATAAAGTCTGATTGATGGCTGAAGAAACCAGCTCAGATTTCCCTGTCAGGGTTACAGTGTAGTACAGTACTTCAGCTGGAGAAAGAAATACAATGGCTTCTTGCCTGCGGCTGGTGCTTGTGGGTTAGTTGCTTTGAGTTTGGTTTTTTCATTGTTGCTAGTTGCATTATTCCAGTGGATGGTCACAGAAGGCTCACTGGAAGCGTGAATCTGCTGCTTAAAAGAAAGCAACAATATAACTCACACAAACTGGGCTGCAAATCAAATTAAAATGAGGATATGTTAAAATTCAGATCATACAGTATGCGTATACTATCTGAAAGCATTTTATAAAGGCATAATATTTATAATGTTAATATTTAGTTTTATGTCATAAAATAATGACATAGCCTATTAGAAAGGTACAATAAAGTTTCTGTCTAGTTTCTCAAGCATTTGATGTAGGAACTTCTCGGGCAATTTAAATAATAAATGCTGTATCTGATGCTTTGGGCAGGTGCTACACGCGCACGGGGGTGGAGTAAAACAGGTGGTTGCTATGGGAACGACAGCCGTGCTCCAAAACTTTCATTCATTTGAAGAGTAAAAATAGCTAGATAATGACTTACTTAACAATTAAAGCCGAATAAAAACATTTAAGTGTTTTAGGAATTATGCAAAACAAAGAAGTGTTTTCCTCGCAGAGTAGATCCTTTGAGTAGAACGATAAAAAAAAATTCAAATTTCACTGGTGATTCATGGGGGTGTGGTTAAATTTGAATTCTGTGCTCTGATTGGCCAGTTCAGTCACGTCCACGCGCCCCCTATGTCCGGATTTGTGTACAGTGTTCTCTCTACACTGCTTCGGTCGGTCGACTGCGAATGTATAAATTAAACGAAAACGGTTTTAGTTCATCGGTTTTTACAATATGATTGGATTTGATTGTTTTGTGCTATCGATTCTGTTGATTGTAAGAGACTGAACCGAGAGAATGATCGGCGGGGAATCGGAGGAGTTTGAGTGAGTATGACTGAAGTTAGTTTAGCCCGTAACGGCCGTTAAGACAGATCTGCACGCGCTAACACAACAAAATATGAACTTAAAACCAAAATGTAAACTTCAAAGCGCGCAGAGACCTTGTAGGTACCATATTATGATTTCATTAATATGGAACGTGCGCTGTTTTTTATTTAATTTAAAAATAAGTTATCTTCTGTGCCCTCAAATGATAATATGGTTAAACATTTAAAATTATTTTACCAGCAATATAGTTATGTTTGTGCTCTTCCTCTCTGGTTTTGTTCAGGTCTGTCAGTGTTACGCATATTTAAGGTTAGTGTTTTATGTGATTTTATATCTTCAGTATGGATTGTATACATATTTTTCTGGCTTAATCCTGGGCTATCTTTTACTGTTTGCTTTGGGTGTGAGACAAGGGTGAGTCTTTATAATGCTTTATAAATGAGGACTGATACTGTGGCATTGGCGGGGTTTTGCTGTTGTTTTTCCAGAATTATAGGTTTTGCACTGGCTTTTACACTTTTTTTTACTCTTACGATATTCTTATTCACAATGCTCTCTGACTAAAATGCCTATCCGCCTGGCACAATGTAGTGGAAAACTCTATGCTGAATTTGGCAGATGTTTATTAGTACTGCTTACAACACACTGTGTGTTTGTGAATAAAAGGGGTCTTTAAATTGCGAGCACCTCAGGAACAGCTGTCAAGTGACAGTCATGCATTGTTTGTTCTTTAGTATTTGTTTGTTCTTTTGCCCCTTTTGTTAAAGAGTTAAAAGCCATGAACCTACAAACCAACAATGAGGTGAATAACAACAGACTTTGATTTGACACAAAAAAAGTATTTGAAAATTGGACTGTGTACTTAATGTCTTTTAATAAGGGAAATAACTATACTATAAATCTATAAAAGTATTTAAAAATGTTAATTAGACACATAAAAACAATATATTTATGTGTATTGCAAAATAATTATATATGTATTTAAGTAGTTTGAAAACGTATAGGGAGACACCCACATCACAAAATACAATCAACAACCGATGGACAAAACTAGGTCTCTGCCTTTCATTTTTTATTATTATTATTATAATTTTTTTCTGTAATAATTTGTTATACCTAGATGCATGTCACAATACAGAAGAAAATATCTATTGGTTTCGTCACTACTTCAGTATGCACAAGAAAAGTATGACACACCACGCTGACATTGTGCAATATTTGCATCTTTCTAAAATGATAAATATACAGTAGACTAAAGCCCAATCCCAATTATATTTTATACCCCTTCCCCTTGTCCCTTGAAACAGAGTGTCAAGAGGTAGGGGGGAAATTATTCCCCTAAGAATTGGGACTCCACTACTTTACCTTCACACGTCATCATATGTCGTCTAGCTCCTACAATACACACACCTATACTGGTGTGCTGGTGTGCATTAGAGCATTTAATTACCGTTCTATATTAATGCACTGCTTACTGACACACACACACACCAGATATCGTGCAGCTCACACATCCAGGAGCAAAGAAACTTTTCAATGCTGCTCCACGACTTTTATTAATAACCGCTTCAATACTGAATCGCTGCGTTATATTTTCCAGCAAGAGAGGATAAAATCGCTGTTAAACGCACAGACGCGCATACACGCAGCTTTCATCTCTGTCTCTCTCTCTCTCTCACTCTCTCTCAAATTGGCAATATTTGAGAAAAGGGTTTAGCGATTTATAATTATTGGGGGTACTAGCCCTCCTCAATGTCTTTGGTGGTTATCGCCCTGACCAGACATGAAAATCTGTTGTGGCAATATCGTGCATTCTGTAATGATATGACGTTAGCAAACTTTAGCGAAACGGAGGGGTAGGGGGAAAGGGAAGGACTAAGGGGTAGAATTGGGCCTAAATGTTTCAGTGAACTCTGTGGTTCTTCAAGCTGATTATCTTATATCTGGATTAGTTTGGCAATGACAAATCAGATTTCCAAATGTCACAGAGGTGTAATGTTTGAAAGTGACCGACAGTTACCATACAATTGAAAATTGTCTTTTTTTTTTCAATGATTCTCTTTACATATGTGGGGCTTTGTTAGAGAAGGGTGAACAAAACCCTTCTCTTGCCACAAACCTGAATGCGTTTTCTTTCATGTTTTGGTACTGGCCTGCATGCATGGCAGATAATTAACTGTGGTTATGGGCCAGTTGCTCTTGCTTTTTCTCTTGTTGTTGGGCCCCCTTGATTTAGCTTTCACATACACAAAGCTGGCATACACACCCTTAATATCTGCCTCCATTGCATGTGTCCACTGCTTAGTGAGTGTTGCCATGGCATTACGCACAGAATGAGGCTTCACACTCCACGTCTTGTATTCTCTTCACAGAGAGCATCCTGGACAGAACACTCACACAAACACATACTTCCCAGAACCATGTGGTGAATATTAGTCTGGATTAGCTCATCTGTAGCGCACTGGACTCCACTGCAAAGTGTCAGTGACACTTCGGAAGTGTTTACAATTTTTTTTTTTAACCTTTTTTTTCTGGGATACAGTTCACTATTCTTCCCTGTTGGATTACTTTCTGGATTTGACTCGGATCAGTACTTCATAATGCTCTTCAATGGCTGCGAGCAGTGCAGTGGTTAGCATGCAGAATGACAACCAGACCTTTGTCCACTACAGGTAGGCATGCAACACTTGAATTATGTTTTCTTTTCAGTTGTAATGCACCCTTAGAGCTAGACCAGTATTAACTCATTCATAAAGACGGACCAAAATTGTACTCACTTTCCACTTAATCATAGTTTTTATTTAGCACTGTATTAAATTAACAGACCATAAATGTGTCCTTTGTCTCCTTTGATTTAATCTCTAAAAAACTTATAAGGATAGAAGTAGGCTTTTCCAAGGTAGTATTAATGCAGAGGTTTTTTTGTGTGTGTGTGTGTGTGTGTGTGTAAGAGAGAGAAACAGTTGTGCCTCAGTTTATTATTATATTTATTAATATTTAATAACACTGTGAATCATTTATGACAATCGCTTATATTACTGTTCTGCAGTCCATGAGCTGAGTTAATTTTTATCTTTTAGTCAGTCCTCTGCAAACATCTGTTACTCAGACATTGTTAGCAATCCATATAGTAATATTTACATGCTTTTATCCACTTGGATTGTATTCAAGGTATCCATTTTATCATTACTTGCTTTGCTTGGGAACCCATGACATTGGCATTGTCAGTGCATTGCTGTGCTGTTGAATGTACAAAGTAGATTTTTAAGGTTACCATAGTTATACTAATTTTTCATTAATTTCCAGGGACCAGTTTTTAATGAGAAACAAACTACAATCACTGTTTCTGAGTTTCTTTTATTCAGATCTATTTCAGTTTTTATATTCTAAATGAAAGCGCTCTGATTTGTGTAGTCTATTAATCAGTCACATGATGAAATGAGTTTTATGACATCAGAAGCAAACGCAGCGGGTCTAATCTCTGTAGTGTCCTTCTCTGTGTGCACGCTAATCACACATAACAGTGGAAAGCAGAAACACAATCAGATTAGCTGTTCAAGTGCTGAGCACCACAGTTTTTGCCAAAGCCATCTTCAACCTCTGCCCTCAAAGACATCCGATGTGATGTTGCATGATGGACAACTGCTGTGTAGAATATCCTTTTAAAAATCAATGAGTTTGCAGTGATTTAATTCCTGGTGAAGAATTGGGTTGATTGGCAGCCTTACCGTGATGTATGTGTGTTTGGGACGGTTGGTTTTAGAGAGCACAGCCCCATCGGAGGACTTTTTAAGCAAACATCGAAGCATTTTAGATGCCTTTCACATGTCCAGTTTTCTTTGATTGTGTGAGTCGTGAAGGCACCAGGTAGGGCCTCTACAAACTCTGACCGACTCGTTATTATGTGTAGGGAATGAGATTAATCTATTATGGATAACTGGTAAAAATATTTGCAAGGCCTGATTGATTTGCCACATATTATTCCGTGTCAGGTTGATTGGTAATGAATTTTTGAGTCTTTTTTCCATATAGCTTTATATTTTTTAATTAAGTTGTAAGGAGTGTTATGCCTTTACACTGGCCTGTATTAGTTCACTAATATGATAATTCACACAGCTGATGTGTGACATATTGTTGTGTGTATATATACTCTAACATGCAATGAAATAACAGTGTAAAAAAGTATTATTTCTCTGAAATTCTGTGCCAAAAACTTTGTTATTCATTGGTTATAAATTATATCCTACAAGCCCCCAAAAATAAAAAACTTTTTAACCACTTTTTTTGTGTGTGTGTGGTTTACACACAAAGATGTCTTTTTATTTATTTTTATTCAAAGTTTCATGTCAAACTGCCCCTTTTTCAAAACTAAAAAATACATAAAGAAAGAGATCTTGCATGATGTGACTTTCCCAGCACAAATAAATCAGTGGTCTGTTATGGTAGCACCTTACAGTCATCAAGTTTTCCCAGTGTTTGACTATGAGTTAGATCCATAAAATTTGATTTCTGTAATGATGAGTTTCTGTAATGAGGACATCCTACCTCGATTTATTTCTACTAATGTTTGATGCAGAGACATTAAAACTACAGCTCAACCATTCATAAAAATAGTTTTTGCTGCCCCCTGCAGGATGGAGGCATCCTGTTTGGACCTGGCTCTGGAGGGGGAGCGTCTGTGTAAGGTGGAGGATTATAGCGCCGGCGTTTCTTTCTTCGAGGCTGCCATGCAGGTTGGCACAGAAGACCTGCAGGTTCTGAGTGCCATCTACAGTCAACTGGGCAATGCCTACTTTCACTTGCATGACTACAGCAAAGCTCTGGAGTTCCACCACCATGATCTTACACTAACTAGGTATAGTTGCACAACTTTAACTCATAATTTTTTTTAAAAGAAATTAGTAGTTTTACTCAACAAGGATGCATTCATTTGATCCTGAGTTTAAATAGAACTGTCCAAAATACCTGTCCAAAATAGATCCTGAGTTTAACAAAATGTTAAACCAGCACAACTGTTTTCAACATTGATACTAACACTTAATGTTTCTTGAGCAGCAAATCAGCGTATTAAGATGATTTCTGAAGGATCATGTGACACTAAAGACTGAGTAGTGTCTGCTGAAAATTCAGCTCTTTAAATTACTATAGAAATGTAATAAATATATTAATAATTTTAAATATATTCATAGAAAAAGAGTTATTTTAAATTGTAAAAAATATTTCACATTATTACTCTAAATATGCAGCCTTGGTGAGCATCTGACTTCTTTCAGATGCAACAACAGCAAAAAAAGAATTACTGACACAGACTTGTGTGATAGTGTAAATGCCAGGTGTTTCGGTTGTGTTAATAATTCATGTTCTTTAGGATTGTATAATATTTGAATTGAATTTTAATGACAGCAATGATTTGTTCTCTCAGAACCACTGGAGATCAGCTTGGTGAGGCCAAAGCCAGCGGTAACCTGGGGAACACATTAAAGGTTTTGGGTCGCTTTGATGAAGCGGTGGTCTGCTGCCAGAGACATTTAGATATTGCTAAGGAACTGGGCGACAAGGTGAGTGATTCGCTTAATGTATACAATAGACATAATGGAACATAATATATTTGCATTTATTTATTTTGCATTATTCATTGATGCTTTTATACCGAGACACTTGCAAATGCTACAACACTAGCGATTCATTCTGATGAGGTGATTATATTAGTGCTGTAGAAAGCTCTGAAATTGACTGGAAAAAATTATTTTGCAAACAGACAAATCAAACAGTCAACAGTTTGTAAATTAATAGATGCACACAGGGTCTGGTGAATGCTGTAGTTATATAAAACTTTTTGTAAATGTAAAATAATCACTGCTAAATATCTTACAGTTGTGTAAATTAGATGAATAAATTAACAGGTGTTTATTTACCCTGAATTCAAAGTTGTAAATTGTCAGTGAGCTTGATTAAGAAAGTCAGAATTGTGAGATTAAATAAAAAATGCAATTACAATTGAGTTTGTATAAGATGCACCCAAGTAAGTCATTAACATTTAAGGTTCACATGTTTAGTAGTACTAGTACTTTTTTCTTTTAATTTATGTTCTTTTTTCCTAAAGGTGGGGCAAGCCAGAGCACTTTATAATTTTGGAAATGTGTACCATGCCAAAGGGAAGAGCATCTGCTGGAGTGGAGCAGAACCTGGAGACTTTCCTGAGGAGGTCATGACAGCACTTAGAAAAGCCGCTGAGTACTATGAGTGAGTACCACCAACACTCACATGAGTGGACATTTTTTACATGACTTTTAAAGTGTTTTTTGCATTCTTCTTCTTTTCTCCAATTGTTCAGAGCAAATCTGTGTATCATGAAGGAACTCAGAGACAGGGCAGCACAGGGCAGAACTTATGGAAACCTGGGCAACACATACTACCTACTAGGAAACTTCAGGGATGCAATGGCCTCTCATGAACAGGTGAGTGATCTGCGTCATCATTTGATTATGGTAATTGCCAAAAACAGTGTAAGGCTGTGCAAAAGCACTCAATGCACTGTGTGTGATCCATCTGTCTTCCAGCGTTTGCTTATCGCTAAAGAGTTTGGTGACCGGTCTGCAGAAAGGAGAGCCTACTGCAACCTGGGAAACGCTTGTATATTCCTTGGGGAGTTTGAGAGGGCTGCAGAACATTACTGGTGAGTGCAATGTAATTTATTTATTGATTAGTTGATTTATTATGAGAGGGAGAAAGAAAGAGAGAGCATTACAGGCCTATTGGGATAGGCTTAGGGTTTGATATATGGATTTTGTTCCAGGGTGTCAACTTGTCTTCATTTCAGTTTAATCAAATTAAAGGTCAATTAAAGCCTTAAATATTTTAACTAATGTTGTAATTATAATTTTATTAGGTATTAAATTTGAGAATGGAAAAACAGGAATTTCGATACATTCTAATGTGATGATTGAACTTAAAGTCTATGACATAATTCAATTAATGTTAGTGCTACATGTTCAAAGTCAAAATATGGCACTGTTAGACATTCCATAGTCTCAGAGCAATTTGCAATCAGTGAATACTACACTTTTATAAAAGGCAGTTGCTTATGATCTACTGATGATGAATTTTGACTATGGCTTTTATTTTGTAATATGATGTAGATGGTTGTGAGTGCATATTTGATCTCCCTCCTCTGTTTGAATGAGTAGCTGGAAATAGTAAAGGGCACACATTTCAAAATAAAAGTCTCTGTGCACTTTGTGCTCATTTATATCTAAATGGAAGTCCCACATTATGCATTTTTTTTCTGGATACTATTGGTATTTTGGTTATACAACAAACTGTATCTGGCATTTAAGTCAATGTAAACCTCTTGTAGCTTCTCTCTGGGCCACCCTATCACAGGAAGGAAAGACTAAGAACATCATTTGGGCTCTGACAGTGATTGTGTTCTAAATGCAGGAAAGCTCTACAGTTGGCGCGGCAGCTGAAGGATCTGGCGGTGGAGGCTCAGGCCTGCTACAGTCTGGGTAACACATACACACTGCTGCAGGACTATGAGAGAGCTATCGACTACCATCTCAAGCATCTCGACATCGCTCAGTACCTCAATGACAGGTGCTCTCACACACCAGGAATCATGTCTTAGTAGTGGCCTGGCCAACTGATATATACCCAATATTCCCTGCTGATGCCAGTAATCTCAAAATGGCAGAATATGAGCCAATTAATTGTCTTAGCCATAATATTAATTTATCTCCAGTAGTAGTTAATACTTAAATGTAGAAAAAAATAATTACAATAAGTGTAATAATTTATTTTCTGCAGGATCGGAGAGGGCAGGGCCTGCTGGAGTTTGGGAAACGCACATACAGCACTAGGGAATCATGACCAGGCCATGCACTTTGCAGAGAAACACTTGGAAATAGCAAAAGAGGTACGTGCAGTTATAGACCCATCAGTAGGTACATATCTGGAAGTACCCTTGTTTCAAAGGAAATCTGTTATAAAAGTCTTGCTTTAAACTGCAGCAGGGTTATATACATTTTTAATAGAAGAAATGATTAATGTTCTTAGGATGTATTTTAATTAAATGCTCTGATTGTCTTGTTTACAGACTGGTGATCGTAGCGGGGAACTCACTGCTCGCCTGAATGTCTCAGATCTTCAGATGGTCCTCGGCCTCAGTTACAGCACAAACAATTCAGTACTTTCTGAGAACAAAGAGATCGACAACAACCTGCATGGTACAGCAGTCAATCAAACACTAGCACACAAGCACAGCCTTAAGCCATAATATCTCAATTTCTTCTGTAGGGTTAATGAGTGGAATAATGTATGTGGCCATTGCATTTAACCTTTTCAACTGATTGATTGTTTTGTTGCTTTTCCAGGAGCCAGACCCAGAATGAGCCGACGGCACAGTATGGAGAACCTAGAGCTAATGAAACTCACACCTGACAAGATCAACGCTAATCTAAATGTATTTATCTGACTCATAACTCTAATTATAGTCATCAGTTCATAGGTCATTGAAGCATAAATCTGTTTTCAAATCTCAGCATCAGTATTCATTGAGTAATGTAATGTCTGTCCGGCAGGGCCAGAAGTGGACCAGTGACATCCTCTTCAAGCAGTCCAAACCTTCAGTGGGCAAGTCTTCCTCAAAGCTCTCCTTTGTCAATCGTTTCCGAGGAAAGAAGCACAAACTGCAGAACAGCTCCAGTAAAATCCTGCAGGACACCAGCAACACACGGGAAGCTCCTCAGAACAATGTAAGCACATTTACTAAAACCCATAGAATAAGACTGTGTTTACTTTATTACTTGACATTCCTGATCCAAAAAAAAAGATTTTGTAATCTTTCATCAAAATGGAAATTGCTTCACATCTGAAACGTCTTCCCTTTTCGGACAACATTGCATCTAATAACCGAAGTTAACCTATAGTTGACTTGCATTTGAGTCTTAAGGTCTGAAAAGGTCATAAATTGAAAGTACTGGTTACAAAACTGAGTATGTTCTCAGTTCTTCAGAGGGCATTTGTTTTAACCTTTAACCTTTGACCTCAGCATGGGAGTACAGACATGTTAGGAGACGAGGGCTTCTTTGACTTGCTGAGTCGTTTCCAGAGCAACAGGATGGATGACCAGCGGTGTGCCTTACAGGATGGGAGGAGCCACCTGTCTGTCAATTCTAGGTCCGCCTCCCCACCCAGAACCATCAGGAAATGTTAGTCTACTTTCACATTATTCATTATGTTTGTCTTTTAATATTCAAACAAGTAGCATTTAAAATAACATAATTGTCATACATATAGCTGAACGTGTCTCTGTCTATCCAGCATTTTCGGAGTCAGCTGCGTCTCCAGGTCAGGAGCCGTTCCTCAGACTGTTGGCCAGTGCTCAGGGCAGGAGGCTGGACGAGCAGAGGGCAGGAACAGGGAACAGTCTGCCCGGCCTGCGCACGCTATCCGAACACAGCAGCAGACAGATGATCCTCAGCCAGGTCATGGCCAGCACAGACGCAACCGAACCCGACGACCAGTTCTTTGACATGCTCGTCAAGTGTCAGGTGAGAACGTGTTTGAATTACCCAGAGTAGAAAAAACGAGTGAAAAAAAAAAATGCAAAATAGCAACTGTAGGAAAGAGAGTCGATTTGTTTAAAGCCATTTGTATCATTTTCTTTTCTGTATCTCTCAGGGGTCTCGTCTGGATGATCAGAGGTGTGCCCCTCCTCCGCCCTTCACCCGTGGCCTCACCGTCCCGGATGAAGACTTCTTCAGCCTCATCATCCGCTCACAGGCCAAGAGGATGGATGAGCAGAGAGTCACACTGCCCTCCTGCCGCTGAACAAACATGCACATACGCTTCTAAACACCATAATCAGAAATGAGCTCTTTTTCATACACACAAGTGTTGCAAACCTCACGCTGGTAATACAAACACAATGATGGTCGGGTAACATGCCATCAGTATGAACTGTGTCCTGTCTCCTACGTGATTATGAATGCCATTTTATGTACAGCTGTACTTAGCAACTCTGAGGGGGGAAAAACGTCTTTGTAAATAACATTTACTTTTTTTTTATTAGATTTAAGCTCTTACCAGATTTGCATTTGTAAGGATTTTAAAGATTGTTTGAGTTTAGGATGTATTGCTTTGATCATAATCACTGCAATGACTCATCTTTTGATACAAAACTGCAGGTTTATTTGTATTTATTTAAATAACATTGTTACTACCACTAGTTACCTTCCATTTAACTATATGTAGTTGTGACAAAAAATCTCACTGTATTTTTATTGTAATGTCACATTTAGTTTATAAAAGTAGTCAAACTATAAATGTATCTAAAAAGTGAATGATACAGTAAAATTTACAACACAAACGTATAGAAATAAAAACCTGTACAGTAATTTTACATTCACATTATTCAGTGTTCTTATCAGAAATGTATTGCGACAGTTTTTTTCCCCATTTCATCTTTACAGAAAAGCAGAGCATTTGAATGTTCTTTAATTCTAACAGTGAAGATGATTTACTAAAATACTGTTCTCCGAAAGCTGCAGTATAGTAGGGTGAGCTCTCGAGTGCATTGGTCGCCTGAAGTTTACAGTTTCACAAATAATGTAAAACACAACGTATAATCATCAAGCAAAAAAGGTTAAGAGTCAGGTACAGGCCGGAGACTTAAAAGGTTGGGTTCTTGAGCCAGAAGAATGGAGATGAACTTTTTTTTTACAGTGTCACCACCTTTACGCACTATGCTACAGATCCTCCTCATGCTGGCTTCACTGGTTGAAGTGGGAAGTATGATTTCAGTGTATAATTCTTCATGAATGATTTTCATCTGACACAGTTTGTCTGCTAGGGCGTCCACATTCTTAATCCTTTCAATAAGTTTAGACCAATTTCTATCAAAAAACTGAACTTCATCAAAGTTGACAGCTACTTGTGGTATCTCATGCTTTTGTCCAGTTTGAAACAAATTAGATTGAGAAGTAACCTTTACTCCAAACAAAGCTTTGCAAATTTCTGCAGTCCAGACAGATTTCTGATCATCCACTCGGATGAGAGTCATATTGATGTGATCGACCGCAGAAAGTTCGACCTCAGAAAGTTCGACCACAAAAAAGTTTGGCTTGATGTCTCCTCTTAGCTTGATTTTTTCAGGTTGGACAGAAGCACCAGGAACCTCAAGTCTGTGTTTTTTCTTCATCTCTAATGGGGTTTCAGGTCTTGAAAGATCGAGTTGATGAATAAATGTTTTCTCTTTTTTAATTTTTTCTTCAAAAACTGAATCTATTGGGAAAAAATACACATGGAGGATGATGGGGTCTTTGTGTGTCATGAAGATCAGTAGATCGCAGTGCACTTTCACTGCTATCCCTAGTTTCATAAGCACCGTTTTAGGAGAAAAATATGGTTGGAGTATTTTAGCATGAAAACGAGTCAACTCCACGGATTCCAAGGATATTCCCTCTTCTTCAACACTGAGGACCTTTATTTCATCTTTAAGAGAGGGGTCTGACTCTGCTAAACAGGCATAATGAGGCAGATGGGCCTCCTCCAGTTTCCCTGAGATCACCGTCACATCAATCACAGGTCCAATTCTCTCACACTGAAGTCTCTCCAGCTCTGCATTGAGGAAACCTCCATCTACTGCACAGTACCGGAGAGTGACGTCACCAGCACAGACCCATCGCATTTTGGTCCTGCTGCACTCGAATCGACCCGCCGGAGTGCTGATCCTGAACTCTGACCCTCCTTCATCTGTACAGACTGACGGCTCCACCTGAACCCAATGATCAGAATCACCAATGTGAACACAAGACTGACACAATGGGAGCGGGTGACGATTCAGTCCAGACGGTTCTGAGATGTTCAGCCTAGAGGTGATAAAGATAAATGTATGAAAGAGAAACGTATACAGTGATGAGATGATCTCACTTTTCCAGCTACACATTAAATATTTTTTTTTTATTACACTTTACCTATTTGCATCTGTATATTTCAATAACAATAACAAAATGAGACAAATCTCCACTTCATTAGCACGTACATACACCAAACTTCAGTTTTTTTTCCCTGTCCGTATTCTGAAGGTTTTAACAGAGGGCTTTGTTTATATAGCATTTGCCTGATTTATAATATTTTATGCCTTTTTCTGACAGTTGACAGTATTTTCTGATTTATGGAATGATAAATAGAAATGCCTAAAATCCCCTCTTAAATTTTTTTTTTTTTTTAATTATAAAAAAATTTGAAACAGGCTTTATCCAATTTTCTGATTGCTGTTCTAGAAATTTAATGCAAATTTGTGTGCACTGTATATTTAATTATAATTAATTTAATTTGTGTATATTCAATGCCTTATGCAAGATAATTTAGAAAACAATTGTCTTAATGCATTAATGTGATTAATCAATTAAAGACAGTATGGTGATAATCTATTAATATGTTTACCTGAAGTGAATACCTTACATGTTTGGTGCATGTTTAGCCTAATAAAAAAAGAAAGAACATAAAATAATCTCACTCTTCCAGCTTTTCCAAAAACTTTGGTGTGAAGTGAATCTTCACTTTCTCATTACAGCTGTGACTCCAGTCCTGTTTTTTGCACTGGTCAGTGGGTTTACTGCATTTCATCCTTGAGAAAGAATGAGAAAACAAAATAAATAAAGGCACCAGAGATACTAACAGAAGGCCATACTGTCACCTTTATGATATGAAAAGCAAACCATGTTATTGCTGATTGTATTTCTAAATCACAAATTGCAGCGCAGTAGCTCAACTAATAAATATCTGGTGGTGTGTGAAATATTTAATTAAAACATGAGGAACATTCTGGATTATTTTAACACTAACTTAACTAATTTAAAAACATTTAAGATACATTTCTGAAGTTTTGTAGATTTTATGTTCCATATTTTCTATCCATGCTGTGCAAGAAAATCATTTGTTTTGTGGTCTTGACGAAGTAAAAAAAAACAACAAAAAAAAAAACAAGCTTCTTAATGTATCTTTAGACAGGTCAGTTTGCACAGCTATTGAGCACACAAACCCTTCAATGATCACAGTGCAGTGTGGATCTGTCAGCGATTTCTTCAGTAACATGAGCCCCTCCTCCAAAAGCAATCCAGTGACACCGACACTACAATAATGAAATTACACAAACATCATCAGTATTCACAATAATATACTATAAAAATGTGTTTTTTACAATGACAATACTGTAACAGCAATTCATTGAGTTTTTTTACAATTTAGTTAGCTAGTGACAGTTCAATTAGCTTGCAGCACAGAGAGGGAGAGAAACTGTATAATGAACAATTCTATAATGTGGAATTGCTGCATTTTAACATAGAGCGATAGTCTCAACATTTCAAAACTGATTTTCCAATTAACACAAAGGACTTGTTTTGAAGAAAATAAATGATCGCAATTACAACAAATGGGGACTAGAGCTTCGGTCTTAAAAATAATGCAAAAGTTCTAGTGATCTGAAGGCATACAATAGCTTGATTTCAGGAAGAGATTAAAACTGAAGTGTTTATTCATTTAAACATTTGTTCTAGCTCTCACTGGCACATACATGACAGTTTGGTATTTGTTGTTTGGGTTTTTTTTTTTTTTTTTTTTTTCTCTCAGATGACTTTGAATTGACCTAGTGTGTGACTAAAGTGTCAAAAAACTTTATTTGGCCACTGTTCCTTGAGAAGAAATCAATAACATGAATTAAGACAAATCCTCTCACCTGAGCTGTTGTAGACTGGTGCAGGTCTGGATGAGGGAAATGATCCCAGAAGCCCAGCTCTCATTCAGACTGACCAGCTTCAGATCCAGTGTCTTCAAACCCACAGAGTGAAATGAAGACAGCAGCAAACTGACATGCTCATCAAGAGCTGAAGAGCTGCAAAAATATATTTTACACAAAAATATATGAATAACAGCAAATCTACTGATAAGATAAATCGAGTAATGGCAAAATTAATATTCTTTTTACTCTTCTGCTACTTTTCCTGTCTTGCTGAGTCTCTGTAAGAAGAGTGTCCAGTCAATGCTGGAGATCTCTGATTGTGGACATATAAGATTGATGCTTAAGACTGCTGGAAATGACAGATTCCTCTCTGAGGAGCTCAAAGACAACCTGAAAGACAGATACACAGATGTACAGATGTACATTTGATAACAGCACCATACTGCAGTGTTCCAAAACATACATCATATTTATAAGAATATATAATTATTCTAGTTATTCTTGAAAAGGAAGAGTGTATGTGCAATAGTTTCTTACGAGACAACTCCAACAGTGACCGACAGGTAAAGTGACCATCTGGGACTCTCAGCACTGTATTCATCTTCTTGAGCACTACATGTCAGAAGGACAGATAAACTTATCAAAACGACTAATAAATTATTATATTCAAGTCAATCATTTGATATTTTTATATGGCTGTATGGAAGGTATGATGCAGTTTGTATGAATTACTTCAGCTTGCTCAAGATTTTTGATTCATCAAGACTCTGGATCAAATCTCCAGCTTCTGACAGGTGCTCCACTGACAACCTTGAGTCAAAAACAAAAAGAATTTATAAAGCGAATGTTTTACTTAAATGATTTATTTACTCAATATTTTATTATATTTAACTAACTGACTGATGAACTTTACACTGTTATCATTCTGAACTAAATCAACACTGAACTGACTTGAGCTAAATGATGTCATTATTTTCTTTCGGGCAGAATCTAAACAGTCTCCATAGTTGAGTACCCATAATTGATTCTTGATATTTTCCTGTTAATCACTGTAAAGATGCTTTCACACAGTTTGTATTATATAGAGCACTACAGACTTGAAAGTGAAAGTGACATGATGTGAAGCCAAGTATGTCCCATACTTGGAATTTGTGCTATGTATTTAACCCATCCAAGTGCACACACTCAGCACTGAGTAGTGAACACACACACACTGACACCCGGAGCAGAAGGCAGCCATGTGCTGTGGCGCCTGGGGAGCAGTTGGGGGTTCGATGCCTTGGTCAAGGGTCTCTCCTCAGTCATGGTATTGAGAGTGGAAGAATGTGCTAGTCACTCACTCCCCCACCTACAATCCCTGCTGGGCCTAAGACTCGAACCCACAACCTTTGGGTTACAAGTCTGACTCTCCAACAATTAGGCCACGACTGCCCCTTTGGTGGACATATTTTATGTGTTTTATGTGTCTGTCTATCTATCTATCTATCTACAGTATCTATCTATCTATCTATCTATCTATCTATCTATAATGTATGTGTGTATGTGTGTGTGCACTTACACACACACACACACACACACACATATATATACACTGACCTCAGAATCTCACACATACGGAGTGCTGGCTGAAGAATCTTCAGTTTCTCAGCTGTCAAGTCACAGTTCATGAGGTCCAGGTCTCTGATGTGTGGACAGCACTGAAGACAGTACAGCAGCACCCAACAGTCTGTGCTCTTCAGGGAAATGGTAGACAGATCCATGTGTGGTATAAGAGCTTCACTGACAAATCTCTTATCTTGGAGCTCATACAGACAGTGGAGAGCAAATAGCAGTTGATATCCAAAATGTACTGCTCTTATATGCAGATCTTGCTTCAGAATTATGGTGTGAGGAACAGTCCACTTGATCTTTTCAAAGAGTGAGCTGCTCACCTCCTCATTTGAGAGACCACAGAGAAACAGCATAATGGAATGATTGGGATTTGATCGTTCTGGTGATGGCCTGTAGATTTCTTCCAAGCAGTAATGCAGCTCCCTTATTTTCAACCAGGAACTTTCCTCATCCATTAAAACATAAGAAAGAGCAGTGAAGAACTCCTGAAAGCTTAAATGCATAAACCTAAACACTGGCACCTGACTGTTATTTATTTTCAAACTATCTTTATATAAGAACACGCTAGTAGCTGGATCTAAGCCAGTCTTGGCTACACTCCTTTCATCAAAAAAGACCTGATGCTTCTTCATCCCCTCCTCTGCCAGCACACCCAGACTCTTCAGTGTGGAAAAGACAGACTGACTGTGACCATGATGCTCCAGTAGAGTGGACACAAAGAGCACATATATGGAGGTGGTTGTCTTTAGTTCTCTCATCACATGATCATCATCGGTTAAGTGTTTCTTCAGACAAAAACCGACCATCCAACACAGCAAAGGCACAGAGCAGGCAGTCAGAAGGGTTTGATTTGTCTTTAGACTCTCATATGTTTTCCTGAAGAGTTGCTCATCCTGAAAGAACTTCTGGAAGTACTCCTGCACCCCTCTCTCAGAGAAGCCCATAATCTCAGTGAAACGCTGAGGTCCCTTGAGGAGACTGATCAGTGCATGAGCAGCTGATCTGGTAGTAACCAGCAGAAAAGTCTCAGGTAGAATCAGTCCATTCAGCAGACTCCTAAGAGTGTCCATTGGTAGGGCTTTCTGCGATGGATTAGTGGGTGATGATATCTGAATATGTGGATCAAAAAAGAACTCATCAATTCCATCAATTATCAAGAGGACTTTCTCTGGTGTTAACTCTTGAATCTCTGGCATATGATCTGATGTTAAGCTGCAACTCCAGCTCAAGAGCTCATTCAAGCTCATCTCCTGAGAAAGAAACTTCACCTCTTCCCACTTCAATAGAAAAACTACATCAAAGTTTTCAGAGTAAAGTTCTCCAGAAGCCCAGTCTAACATGATCTTCTGTAGCATGAAAGATTTCCCTCTTCCAGAATCTCCACTGAGAATCACAGTTTTTGGTTTTTTTCCATCACAGTCAGGACTGAACAGCTGGTCTATTCTGATGCTTTGATTCTTGTCATTTGATAACAGTTGAGATGATGGTTTTGTTTTTCGTCCAAAATGATGCACAAACATCATTGATTCACGATAGTATTTCTCATCTCGTTTTTTGCTCTTCTGAATGATCACTGGTTCAGTATAACGGGCAGTCAGTTCCACATGTTCAACAGATGGAAGATTACAGTCGATCACAAACTTACATTTATCAATGACTGATGCTTTATACTTAGGAATCATCTCAATCCAACCTACAGAAAAACATAACAAATGTTGGCATTAATGGTTTTAAAAATGATTGCCCACAAAATGAAATGGCTAACAATCAAGACGTAGTCACATTAGCAATTAGGTCCATTGTCTATTGTCAATAGCATAGTGATGTATAAAGCACAGCTCAAACAGAAGTCACTTTTTAAAACAAGCAGTATTTTGTTCTTTAGTGTTGAGAATCCATGTGACCAACTTGAAAACTTTTTTGCCCTTACGCTTTAATCCTGATCATACTGTCTCCGTCATCCCTACAATTTACAGATCAAACTTAAATATATGAAAATATAACACTGTCATTTTGTGTGCACAGTCTCAACCAGGTTTCTTCACAAACTACGAAAACCAAAATATTAGTGTTTTGCCTGGCTAAGGATGTTTCTAATGCAGTGGCTTAAGAAGTGACATATTTTCTCTCTCTGACTGCTGTAATCCTTTCTGTTTTTCTTCCCCTTTTGAAAAAAAAAAAAAAAAAAAAAACTCGAAATGTACACTCTGAAGGCTCAGAGATCCTTCTAAAGTCTTGTTATTTTTGGAGAACAATTTTGAGTGTTGTTACTTATGGACTGTGATGACACGTTTAACCGTCATTAGCATTGTAAATCCTCAAAAGTTTTTCATATTTGTAAATGTATGTACATTTATAACACTATTCTTTGTATTATAGCACCTTGGCATCAAATTACATTAATGCAAGGGTGTTTCTAATGCAGCGTCTATGGGAGGGATGGCAAATTTGACATCGTTCTCTCTTCTGACTGCTGTTATCAGTCTCTCTATTATATCACCCATGCATTGCCCATATTACAAAAAGCTAAGCATGCGATTAATTTGATAACAAAATTTAATGCAGGGTGATTATCTAGAAACTGGCAAATTCAGAAATAAACGTCAAAGCCACAAAGAGCTCTGGATATCCTCAAACCAGACAACACATAGAAATGTTGATCTCTTTAACTAAGGGCTTGAAGAAGTCTATTAAGTGACTTATACTGATAATAACAGGAAAAACTCACTTTTATGTCTGGTTGCTACTTTAGATTCATGAACAGGAGGCTTGTGTTTCCAGCTGAAATCACCTGATAATCATGAACAACAGGACAGGTCACATGAGACGACCCATACTGGTAGGTTCACGTTTATAAATGTGTTTAATTAATAGCAACTGTAGATTATCTTACCCAGGACTTTGAAGAGGAATGGTTCATGATCTCTCAGAGCATAATAAAAGGATTTTTTCATTATGTCTCCTCCATAATGTAGTGCGTCTAACAGCCTTCTCATTTTGCCCTGGTTGGTTTGTTCAGCTATGATCTCTGAATATGTTTCAGGATGTAGCATACCCTTATTTTTTAGTTCATCTGCTATTGCCATCACTGAGGTGGCCCTCTGAATAAGCGCAGCGTGGTTTCTATCCACAAACTGGGCCTCTGGGCAAAAAATAAATAAATAAAAATGTATTATCATACATTGTAGCTTACGATGATTTGTATACATCTAAACAATGTACATAAAAAAAAAAAAAAAAAAAAAAAAACCATCGTTATGAAAAATAAATTGGTTAATGGTTTAATTGTAACGTACAAAGTAGAAAGTTAGAGTTTCAAACTATTTAAGTTTGCCACTTAAGTTATTTAGATCGCGCCGTTTCTCTCACTTACCAAAGCTGCTCATCGTGTTGGATAACAGACCTTGTTCCGCGAATAAAAATTCTATGCCTATCAGCCAGGTACTAACTTTTTACTTAAATCTAATGTTTCTAACATAAAAGCGCAAAATTCACTCTGTTTAACGAAAAGAGCTGCAGCATATTCGCTGTTCCACCCATAGACCAGGGTTGCCAGGTTTTCACAAAAAAATCCCGCTCAATTGCTACTCAAAACTAGCCCAATCGCATTTCGATGGGGGTCCCTTGGTACAAATCTCTTTCTCGGGGATAAATTCAGGTTTTATGGCAGGGTTCCCCTGGTAAAATTCACGTTCTTGTGGTCGATTAAACCCGCGTCAACAGTGCTAAACCATCGTATTCTGTGACCCTAGTAGGCGCTGTTGTCACTGTTTGGCTTGAATTCGATCACACAGGCGGATCATAGACTGTATAAAAACAGGAAGTGGATTGCTGCGGACCCGCACCAGCAGTTTCAGAACCGGAAGTGAGGGGCGCAGTTATTGACAACTGTATTATGTTATATTGAAGCTTAAATTTGTTGTTATACTTTATAATATATAACTTTTTCTGTGGATCTTTCTATTCATTTTCTGATGCATGTTGTAAATGGGCCTTCCGGTGAAGATTTGAAGACGTTTTTATTCATAAAAATAAATAGTTTGCTTTACTTTCCTCTGTTATATGCATTGTTTGTGTGTTAATATTACCTTATAGTTTAGTTATTTTAATCCCATTTGTCATCATTGAGATAATTGTGTGTGGCTTCATCTCTTGTAGAGACATATAAGGATTCAGAGAGGTGACACATTACCTGAGCTGCAGCAGTGCAACAAGTGTTACAGCAATTACCAACAATTTTCTGCTTGACCAGCATGTTTAAGCCAGCCAAACTGGTCAAATTAAAAAGTCATCTTCAAATCCACTTCAACAAGGCAGTTGTCTGTGGAGGTATGAATATCTTAAGTTATTTGTTTAATATATGTACTCACAATATATTATTGCATAATAGTTTACCTGTGTACTTATTTATTTATTTTAGGATATACTACACATTTTTGCAACCAATTATTGGTGTGATTATTTAGTTGTTAAATAAGGAACAAGGAAGGCTTTTTTCTGCCATTGACAGGCAGAATATTCTTATTTTTTTCTTTGTTTTCCAGTACATTTTGTTTTGGGAGCACCCTTTGATTTAACATCTGTAAGTAGTTATCAGTTCAAGTAATTGACATTTATGATGTTGTAACAGTTGATATTTAAAGATTTCTCTATGTTTGTGTCTTCCAGAGTGACATTCCAAACATACGGAGATGGTGGACTCTTATTGTTCTGGAGAACTTTGGAGTTTCCTCTGAAAGGTACTGGACATTTCCTCCAGTCTACCATTACATTTGCACCCCCTTCTGACCAATCTGAAATTATCCAAGATACATGTATTCATCACAGTGCAGAAAACCTACAAGAGGCCCTTCCAAGTGGATAACAGGCTATGCTTGTGAGGTATGTCTCAAATTTATCTATCCATCCATCCATCTAATTTATTATATATATATATATATATATATATATATACACACACACACACACACACACACACACACACACACACACACACACACACACACACACACATTAATTAGAAATATTAAAGTCACATTTTCCTTTAATATTCTGTAATGAAGGAGATCCCAGTAATCCCAGACAGACAGGCTCCATTACAACAGACATCTGCTCAGGAGGCCAGTTGAAGAGCCTCTTTTCCTTATAATGGAGGGAGAGGATGAGGAAAAGGCCCTCAGCAATCTCCTGGAACAATCAGAAGCTTCAGAGTGCCCTTCATGTTTCATCTTGTGTTCAGGGGAGTTATTTTTGCAGGATTGTCATAATAAAATGGGCCTAGGAGTGAATTGTTCATTTGATGCATTTGAATTTATGCAAGATTGTCATGACAAAATGTGACCAAGAGTGAACTGTTCATTTTGTAAATTTTCATGCAGGATTGTCATGATAAAATGGGCTTAATAGTGAATTCTTCATTTTATAAACTTTAATTTAATTATTGTGTACATTTTGATTGTTACTTAAAGACAGTGAGTTAACACTAGCCAAAGCAATAGAACTGTGTCAAATCCACAAACAGACTGATCTGTACACAAAGACTCTTGCGGTGCCTAAAAGCAACACTAATGTAGACAGTGTATATAACAAGACAAAGGCTAAAATGTCACAAAGATCCACCTCTGATCGTACAGCCTCTCAGATCATAGTAAACTGTAGTAGATGTGGAGGCAAGCATGAAGCAAAAAAGGACAAATGCTTAGCTTATGGTCAGCAGTGCCATGCAAAATGTGTAATCATTTCAAAAAGTACTGTAAAACTACACCAAAGCATATGACGAATAGCATATGACGAATATTCATTTGACAGGGATTATGACCTCTCCTTCTACGTGTTAAAGAGAAATGTGCAACCTTTGATAGGACTACCGGACTGTTTACAAATGAAGCTGGTCTCATTTAACAAAGAGATCTACCATGTGTCAGCAGATGATGTTTCAAGTTTCGCAAGCCAGATTTATTCAGAATATTCAGAACTTTGCAAGGATGAAATTGGTAAGCTTCCAGTGACTTATTCAATGAAACTGGATCCAGCAGTGCATTCAGTTGTAAAACCTGCATGCATAATTCCTGCGGCCATGCATGGCAAAGTTGAAGCAGAATTACAAAGAATGGTAAGTATGCGTGTTCTTATTCTAATCTCAGAGCCCACTAAATGGGTATCATCAATGGTAGCAATGCACAAAAAGAATTCAGAGGAGATTAGAATATCCATCAACCCAAGAGACCTTAACAAGGCCCTCCTACATAGAAGAAGTCGCATCACAAATGCCAAATTCGTCTGTCTTTTCTGTTTTGGATGTGAAAACTTCCTTCTGGCAAATTTCTATTGATGAAAGATCATCAATGCTGACGACGTTCAACTTCCCATTTGAGAGATTCCGATTTCTGCGCATGCCATTTGGAATCAGTACAGCGAGTGAGGTGTTCCAAAGGGCCATGGAGCAAATATTTGCAGGCTATCCATGTGCTGTTATCGTGGACGACATCCTTGTAGGAGAAAAGGATGTAAAAGAGCACAATTAAAATCTCAAGAAAGTTCTGGATTGTGCATAAAAGGTCAACCTCAGACTTAACCCTCTCAAATGTAGGTTTTGGCTGCCAGAGGTGTGCTATATGGGACATCTGTTCACAAGTGAAGGACTAAAACCAGACCCTTCAAATATTAAGGCAATCAAGGAAATGGAAGCCCCAGAGAACGTAACAGCCCTACAGCGCTTTCTAGGGATTTCATGCTATTGTCTGCAATAGCATGAAAGAGCACCAACAAAAAGAACCATTAAAACAGCATGATACTCCAGAGTTTCCCTGGTCAGTCATTGCGACTGATTTATTTGAATGGAATGACCAACATTATCTTGTTCTGGTGGACTCATACTCAGGATGGTTTGAGATCATCTTCACAATCTAACATCAATCGCTGTGATTACAAAATTAAAGAGACACTTTTCGGTAAATGGCAGTCCCCAAAAAGTGATCACAGACAACAGAACGCAATATTCCAGTCAACAATTCAAGAACTTTGAAAGTACCTGGGACTTTCTACATGTAACAAGCAGCCCAGAATATCCGCAGTCTAACAGTCTAATGGATTAGCGGAACCAGCAGTGCGAAGCGCAAAGGAGTTGATGGAAAAAGCAAAGCGAGACGGAACAGAAGTCTTTCTCGATCTACTCAATTTGAGAAACTTGCCTCGTGATGGACTTCACGATCACCAGCAGAAAGACTCATGTCAAGATAAACGAGGACAACACTCCCAACTGACAAGAAGTTGCTGGTCCCTTCCACCAAAAGTCACATCAAGGTCAGAAAATGACTTGCACACAACCGTTATCAACAGAAGGTGTATCATGACAAAAACAGCAAGTCTCTCCGTCCCCTGTTGAAAGGTAAAGTTGTCAGGTTACAAACACCTTAAGGGTGTAATAAACTGGGAATCATCAAAGACATCTGCAAGGAGCCAAGATCGTATGTGGTGGAATCAGAGGGGAGAGATTATAGAAGGAATCGTAGAAACGTTTTGCCTGTCCCTGAAACTCTGCCACTGTAGAATGATGAGTACAACCCTGCAGATCACACAAGAGTTTGTACACCAAGACAAGACCAAACCTCCCTTTCAGACCACACAAGTGTACTGAAGACACCTTCTGACTCTGAAGCAACATCAGAGGCCATAACACCTGTCAAAGAATCAGAAAAAAAGCTTTATGTGACTCAATCAGGCAGAATTCAAAGACCAACCCAAAGTATATTCAGTGAAGCTGTTTAGAGATGGTTAAGCATTTGTGAGAAACTGATAAGTTGTTAGGAGTGAACACTCTAAATTTTATTTGTTCATAAACTGTTACAGTTATCAATCAAAGTATCAATAGCATATTTGCTTATACTGTACATGCTTTGATTTTGAGTTGATGTGGATATTTGTTATTGTAACTGGTGATAGACCACTTAAGAAAGGGGATGTCAAGTCAAGTCAAGTCAAGTCAAGTCTGCTTTATTGTCAATTCTTCCACATGTACAGTACATACATACAGAGAATCTAAATTGCGTTACTCTCAGACCCCCGGTGCATACAGATAACACTAACAGTAGAGCCTAAAAATCTAGATCAAATATAAAATATAAGATATAAAACTATACAACAAGGGAATGTAAAAAAAGACATAATAGAAAAAATTAAATAAAAATAAGGTTAAATAAAAGCAGCGCAAGGCACATGGCAGATAGAGTGCAAACCAGTGAACAATCAGTGCAGATAAAAAGATTTTTAGTGCATAAAAAAAATAGCTTATTCAGTCTGATTAAAAGTGACAAAGTGACAAAGGGCTCAGAGCAGTTATTTTATTAAACTGACTGATGAGGAGGTAGAATGATGTCAGATCCATGGTGAATGAGGTAGTGAGCAGACCACTGCTGCACAAAGTGACTGGTGCATGACATTCGTATGTTAGAGGGGGGGGGGGTTCATAGTTCAGTGGTGCCTGAGGCAGAAGAGGGACGGGGGGGTAAGTTCGGGAGCGAGTTCAGCTTCCTGACAGCCTGATGGATGAAGCTGTCCTTCAGTCTGCTGGTCCTGGCCTGGAGACTTCGCAGTCTCCTCCCTGATGGCAGCAGACTGAAGAAGCTGTGTGACGGGTGAGTGGGATCACCTGCAATGCAGAGGGCTTTTCGAGTGAGACGGGTTCCATAAATGTCCTGGAGGGAGGGGAGAGAGACACCAATGATCTTCTCAGCTGCTCTCACTATGCGTTGCAGAGTCTTCCGGCAGGACGCGTTGCAGGCGCCATACCACACAGTGATGCAGCTGGTCAGAATGCTCTCGATGGTGCCTCTGTAGAAGGTGCACATGATGGGGGGTGGGGCTCTGGCTCTCCTCAGTTTGCGGAGGAAGTAGAGACGCTGCTGTGATTTCTTGGCCAGTGCTGCAGTGTTGTCGGTCAATGTAGAACATTGATTAAATGTTCTTAGTTATATGTTAATATAAAGCATTCGTACCTGACACGTATCCATAGTCATGATGTCAGTATAAGCCCCACGCGTGTACGAACGTGATTGGTCGGCAATCTCATGTGATAACTAGGCCTATACAATTCTTCAGTAAAGTGTTTAAGGGGTCATATGATGCTGCTAAAAGGAACATTATTGTGTGTATTTGGTGTAATGAAATGTGTTCATGCGGTTTAAGGTTGAAAAAACACATTATTTTGCACATACTGTACATTATTGTTTCTCCTCTATGCCCGCCTGCTGAAACGTGTCGATTTTTACAAAGCTCATCGCTCTGAAAAGCGAGGTGTACTGTGATTGGCCAGCTATCCAGCGCGTTGTGATTGGCCGAATGCCTCAAGCGTGTGATGGAAATGTTATGCTTCTTAACATATTGTGATGCCTTGTCCGGCCGGAGCGACAGGACATAACGTAAACATAAAACCCATTATAAATGTGATATAAACATGACTTCCAGTCGTGTCTTCTTTTGGAAGGCCAAACAAAGTAGTTTCGCTTTCTCAACGAAACAGCGTCACACACCTAGAGTGAGCAGCGGCGGGCTTGAGTGAGCAGAGGCGGGCGGCTTGAGGTGGATTCTACGAAGGATTGTACCTTGTGCTTGCGGCTGGACTCCACTTCTTCCACGGTGAAAGCTGATTCGGCGATCCACAGTGCAAAGTTGATGTATTTCCTCAGCGACCAGCACGGATCAGCTCCAGGCATGATGAAGCGGATATCATACTCTTTTGGAAGGCCAAACAAAGTAGTATCGCTTTCACAGTGAAACACACAGCATCTATACGACATGGCGGCGGCGGCAACAACAATACTACAATGAGAATAAAAGGTACGCCTTCTTTCTTTGCATGAACATCTTTGTGGCGTTATGCAAATCTTCCCACATGTAGAGATGTGGGGGCATGTTAGAACGAGCCGTTTTAGGGGGTCGTGGACGAGTCTCAACTTTTATAAAGAATATCTCTTTGGATTTGAGACTTTAGTCTTTGCAACTTTACAGATCTTCTTTATTCACCAAGAGCTTGTAACACTCCAAAGAGAAAGGAAAATTTAAAATCGCATCATATGACCCCTTAAACGTTATTCAAAACTCTATTGTGTGCACATCATTCATCAAGATGTTTGACATGAGTAGGGTACACCCTTGTCCAAATACCCACACTTGTGGTCTTGGCCACTTGAGAGGAAGGAAGACCCTTTTCACATGATGTCACACAACTTCCGTTCTGACCAATAGGGGCTGGCTGCACACTTAAGGCCGGTGTCATGAGAAATCGAGTCCCCCCTTGAAATCGGGTCCGCTTATGACCAAGTGAGTAAGTAAGGTAAGTAATTTCCAAGTAGGTGCAAATGCGTGGTGTAAGCTTACCTAGCAGGCTAATCGGGTAGCTGTACGCTATGCTAGTACCCGAGAAACAAAAAAAAAAAAAAAAACAATAAAAAAAAATGTTTGATTTCACAACCTATAGCTTCAGTTATATACTAGTGTATGAAACGTAATATAAAAAACATTAATGATTATTATAATGAAGTTCAAACGACATAGCAGAAATAGCAATCAGGCGATACAAATAATAACCATTAGTTTGTTGAGCCAATGGGATCACCCGGGGTCCTAAGCGGTCCCGATTTCGAGGGGGGACTCGATTTCTCATGACACCTGAACACACAGCTCAGACGTTGGCAGACGAGCGACGGTCGGGCTAGTTTGCTTGGTGTGTTCCACTCGTCGGGCTCACATGGGCGGCAGTGAGAGCTCTGATCGTTACTGTACTTAAGTACATTTTTCAAGTATCTGTACTTTACTGGAGTAGTTTTATTTTGAGTAACTTTTACTTTTACTTCACTACATTCCAAAGCATCAGATCGTACTTTTTACTTCACTACATTACATAAAACATATCGTTACTCCTTATAATATATCACGTACTCCGACACGCAGAAGCGGTGTCTGCTTCAAGAACGAACTGATTCTTTTCGATGAACCTGTAAATCGGTTCGCAAACGATTCATTCACGAATTACAATGATCCGATTGCAGCTGTTCTCAAATCGACAACTCTGATACAAATGAACCATTTAGTGCGAGTCTCATATTTGAGAATCGAGATATATTCATGATATATTTAACACGTTATGGAATATTTCGAATGAAAAGGGAAAAAAATAAAATAAAACATAAGCCTATATCAGTTATCCAGTGCTATCGTGGCTTCTGTGTGTCATATGGTCACGACAAGCATGACGAGTCAACCCCAGACCCCCCCCCCCCAATCGTGCCCCCTCAGAATGAATGAGTGCCTGACGCTCCTGATACAAACAAAACTTACCGAACCTCAAGTTATTTGTTACTACGTTGAATATTCCTTTTTAATAACCATAAGTTATAGTCTACTATTATTTAATAGATCATATATAATGGTTATATACCATTTAGTGCGAGTCTCCAGTGAACTGAACTCACAAGAACTGGGAGATCCTGTAGTGTGAGCGCAAGCGCGACTGATGCTGCTAAAAGTAAGTTACTGATGTCGAATTTTAAAATTAATTATTGTAACTGAAAATCATATTTAGGTCGAAACTGTCAGTTGTTTGTGAACTAAATCTGCTGTAAAGGGTGATCTATGAGCTCATTGAAATGCTTGAATGCAGACAACATCAGTGTTTAGAGCTATGTTTTAGGTAAAAAAAAAAAAATAAAACCTGTGTGGCAACCACAGGGACAAAGGGCACAATAGATGTTATAGAATTTAGTTTAGACTACGCCACCCTGGGAATTTCACCCAGGGAATAATATACCCGCACACAGGTTCCCCACTAAAGACAGAACAACATGGAGACACAGGTATTTATACAAAATTACCAAAAGTTTATTATAATTTATAATAAAAACCATGCACAGACAAATGACAAACCACAAACGCAATGTTCACAAAAAGGAAGCTGCGGCCTCACGAGAGATGTGTACGTTCCCCTCACACAGCACACTCACTCTCACAGCACAAAGAGCCCCAGTGAAATAATCGGTCACAGCACACGTTGTAGACACCACCACCAAAGATAGGAGGGAAACGATCAATTTCCTAAGCCAAAAAGGCCGCAGCTCCTAAAAAAACAAACACACACTCCACACCACACACACACACACAGAAAAGAAAGAGATTAATACAAAAAGAAAAAGGTTATACAAGCTAACAGGTGGATGACAAATGCTCATCCACCTAAAGGTCTTGACGTTCAACCTTAATGGGCCCAATCCAATCCAAAAAAAAGCCATTAAACAAATCTTGAAAAATAAACTTAAAAATCAACAGTTATTACGTTGTATACATAAATCAACACTTCAAATGAATAAACAATATATGAAATAAATAAATTCACAGATATTATACCAAAAGTGACAATTTAGACATGAAAAATTACACAAAATAAAGAAAACCCCAAAGAAAGAAAACCACAAGTTGCTTGAGGTTTCAATAAAGAAATATAATTCGAGATCTTATTATATGGGCAAAATATGCACTTAGAAAGTGTGTGTAGGCAAAGATGTACAGCAGTATGTATCAACACATTGTATTACAGCAGTATCAGATTGTCTATAAACAAAACAGCGGTGACACTGCACGAACTGTAGTTCTCCGTAGCTGCGAGGCCAGGCACCCAAAAGGATATTCCCTCAATAGTTTGATACAGTCGTCATTCTCCCACCAAATCACGAACTAATCAAAACAAATGCAGGAAAGTTGCCACCTAACCAGTCGCTACACTTTAATAAGACAACAATAAATTAAAACCAGTCATACCCGTACCTGAAGTCCACAGATGCCCGCACAACAGTCATCCGAATGAAGCCAATTGTAATGAAACGCAAATGGGAAATTGTTGTCCGTCCGAAATGGTCAGAGCAGCGCGCAGCAAACAGGTGAGGTTTCACAGAGAACACGCTGAGAATGGTCACAGCAGCGTGCAGCATAAAGCAAACAGGCGAGCGTTCACAAAAGACGCGCAAGGAGCCTATATGCCAGCGCAAATTAATGACGTCACGTAAACTGCGTGTGGGCTTTCAGCTCATTATGCCACAATATGCCCCACCCTTTTGCAACGTCGCCCCGACGTTGGACTCAACTCCAGGGTCTAAAGACGGAAACTGAACTAGAAATGGCTGCTGATCGAATAGCAGACCCAGAACCTCCTAATGCCCTAGGAAGGTGATGAGGATTAGAGTGCTGTCCTGCAGTTGTTCGTCTTGGCCTCACCTGACCATTATCTGGCTCAGGGGGGTGTATGACCCCTGGCAAGATGGAAACCAAACTACCACCCCCCACTTCTACCGGATCAGGATCAGGCTCGCTTGGGGCCACTAATGGCATTGTATCAGTAGTGGATGACTCAACCAACGCATTACCTTCTAAGGCTGGCACACCTGCTTCTTGATGCTCCCTTGGTACCACATGCCAGCAATCCACCTCGTCTACCTCCTCATACACCGTCTCTAACAGGGTTGAAGACACCTCACTAGGACTCGACTCTTGAGTTACTACCTGACTCCGTCCTTTCAACAGGGAACGATGGACATGTTTAACCCGATCGGGTTCTTCCCGTGATGCAATAGAGTACACGGCACCGTTATCCTCTGGTGCTTTCACCACATAATAGACCACAGGACTCCACACATCTTGGATTTTATGGCGTCCTCGTCTACCACACTCCTTCAAATACACCATCTGACCAACCGTCAATGGGACAATCCCGAACATGCTGGTCATGGTTCACCTTTCGATAATCTGCCGCAAGCTTTAACCGTGCACTGGCCCCTTCAAAAGCAGCCTGTAACCTTGCTTGATGTTCTACAATCCACTCATGCACATCTCCAGGAACGACTTCCTGGACCCCTCCAAGCAGGAAATCCACCGGAAGCCGTGGCTCCTGCCCAAACATAAGAAAATATGGGGACGCACCGGTGGTTTGGTGGGGGGTGGTATTGTAGTAATAGACCACTTGCGGGAGACAAGACGCCCAATCCCTCTTCCTTGAGGGAGGAAGGGTGCGCAACAGATTATGCAAGGTGCGATTAAATCGCTCGCATTGGCCATTACCTGCCGGATGGTAAGGCGTTGTGCGCGACTTCTTGATGTTGTACAATCTACATAACTGCTGAACCAGGATGGACTCAAAGTTACGGCCCTGGTCAGAATGGATTCGACCAGGGACTCCCAACCTATAAAACCATTCCCCTACTAACACCCTAGCAATGGTTTCAGCACACTGGTCTCGAGTTGGGACAGCCAATGTATACTTCGTAAACACATCTGTCATCACCAAAACGTTCTCTATCCCTGTCCGAGATGCCTCCAAGACAGTGAAATCAATTGCTAGAATCTCATTGGGCCGAGATGCCAACAGATGGCCCATATGACTACGAGCAGCTGGTTGTGTATCTTTAGCAACCTGGCACCGCTCACAATCTCGACACCACTGGGCCACTTCTGCTGCCATACTTGGCCAATAGCAGCGCTGCCTCACCAGTTCGAGAGTGCGCTCTATCCCTTGATGTCCATGCTCCTGATGCAACAGGGTCAACACTTCACTGCGCAGGGAAGAAGGGAGAAGAATTTGAAGAATTTCTTCTCCTCCATCAGAACGAAAAACACGGCGGTACACTACACCTTCTCGATCTACCAACCTATTCCACTGACGGAGTAAGACCCGTGCTGACTTAGAGAGCCCTCGGCGCTCCTCCCCATTAGGAAAGATCTTACAATCCCAAAACTCTAATACCTCACCAAGGACTCTGTCAGCATGCTGCTGGACTCTAATTTCCTTGGCAGAATAACTCGGTAGAGCGGACATCGCTGCCTGAAGAACGTGGGGACCTATTTCTCCCTGCCTCACAGAACACAGCATCTCCTCTGGTACACTAGTCCCAGGAAGTGCATGATCCAACCCATGACAGCCAGGTGGACCCTGTCTCGATAGAGCATCAGCATTACGATTACTTCGGCCGGACCTATACTTTATCTCAAAGTCAAATGAGGCAAGCTGTGCGGCCCACCGCTGCTCTGTAGCACCAAGCTTTGCAGAATTCAGGTGACTCAGGGGGTTGTTGTCAGTGTAAACTACACATTTCTGTCCCAACAAATATTCCCTGAATTTCTCTGTCATGGCCCACTTGAGCGCAACAAACTCCAGCTTCATGGAGCTATAATTTGACATGTTGCGCTCAGTGGGCCGTAGACTACGACTCGCATAAGCGATGGGTCGTACCTTGCCCCCCTGCTCCTGAGAGAGCACCGCACCCAGTCCTCTATGGCTGGCGTCTACTTCTAGAACAAAAGGTCGCGAGAAATCAGCATAGGCCAGGACCGGAGAAGTCGTAAGCCTACCTCTCAAACCATCAAAACTTTCTTGGCACTGCTCGGACCATGCCATGCCAAAGCGTTCGACCGTATGCTTCCTGGATTTAGACCCTGCAAATTCTGCCACTAACCGATGTAGAGGGGCAGCCAATTGAGCAAAGCCCTCCACAAAGCGGCGATAATAACTCGCGAAACCCAGGAACGAACGCAAGTCCTTGACTGTCTCTGGTCTTCGCCACTGGGCCACTGCCTCAACTTTACTGGGGTCGGTGGACACTCCTTCAGCCGAAATGACATGTCCCAGATATTTCACCTCCTTCTGGAAAAAGGAACACTTCCCTAACCTAGCCTTTAACCCTTCAACCTCCAGACGATGCAAAACCACCTCTAGACGCATCAGATGTTGTGCTACTGATGACGAGAACACTACAATGTCATCGAGATATTATAATAACGACTGGCACTGCTGGTCTCCAAACAAGCGTTGCATTAGTCGCTGGAAGGTACTGGGGGCATTGCAGAGCCCAAACGGCATACGATTGTACTCAAATAGGCCAAATGGGGTACAAAAGGCGGTCTTCGGCCGATCCCCCTCAGCTACCGGGACTTGGTTATATCCATTAGCCAAGTCCATGGTTGAGAACCAGCAGGCCCCTGACAAAGCATCTAAAGATTCCTCTATGCGAGGCAGGGGAAATGCATCTTTTCGGGTTTTGGCATTTAATTGACGGTAATCTACGCACATGCGTAGGGTACCGTCCTTTTTCTTTACCAGGACTATCGGTGAAGCGTAGGGGCTACAGCTCTCTCTAATCACCCGCGCCTCAAGCAGTTGATTAATATGTGCTTTAACCACCTCATACTCAGAGGGCGGAATTCGGCGATAACGCTGCCGAACTGGAACATCGTCCACGAGGGGAATATCATGAGCCAACAAACCAGTGCATCCCAAATCCCCCTCATGGGCTGAGAATACCGACTGGTATCTATGAAGCAACGCCCTCACTTGACTTACCTCCTTCTCCGATAATCCTGGCAATTCTAGAACATTAATCTGTTCCTCCATAGTGAGAACCACCTGGGGACCCGGAGTCTGGACAGTGGCGGCAACAGATCGAATCTCTGCCACATCTGGGGGCAAGCTGACCACAAGCACCTGATCCAACGTTCCTAAAGGGCTACGGGGATAAAGCATGACATCAGAAATCCCAACGTTCACAATGGGCACATATGCAGTACCCCGGATTACTTGAATTAACGCAGGAGACGCCAATAATCCCGCAGGTAACCCCTGCTCGAGTGGCTCAAAGAGCACAGGAGAATCAGAATAGTGCTCAGAGCATGTAGCAGCGACAAATTTCACTGTGCCACCGGGTATACAGCAAGCCCGGTGGCCACGAACTCGGACCCTACCAGCACGACCCTCTACAGGTTCAGTATTAACGTGACAGCAATACTGAAGTGCATGAACCATAATGCTCGGGGCCTGTTTAACAAAAGGCACACTAAACAATGCAGGGCCATGTTGACCAAAGAGCTCCTGGTAACATCGGCGCAAGACATTCATCCCCAATACACCGGGAACTTTGTCACCCATGCCACCAGGACGATCTCTGACCACCAGAAACCCCACACTTAGGCACCAAGCACCCACACAGCTCAATGTCTAACTCTACATAACCAATATATGGAATCTCAAGCCCATTTGCTGCACGCAGCTGCAACCAATGACACATCTTAAGCGCTTCTTGCTCTCCTGGTGCAATATCTCTACGGAAACAGCTCTCTGTAATAGTGGACACCATTGAACCAGTGTCCACCAAACAGGGAACTGAAACCCCACCAAAGACGGCAACAAGATGGGGACAGGACGAAATTAGTAGAGGCATGTTTTCAACGTGATTTAAAACCGAGCCCATTGACACCCCAACCGGACTGTGGCTCTGCAGCCCGGTGGGAACTAGTTTTCCGACTGTTGTGCTGGGCGGGGCTGTCTTCCCCCAGATACGGGTACTACCGCGGAAGGAGGCCAAGGGCGCGGAGAAACCCGGTCACCATCGCATTCTCTAGCGAAGTGACCAGCATGTTGACATCGTCTACATATTACAGGTCCCCTGCGAGGGGAGGGCTTTTGCAAGGAAGAACCCTGTAACTGGGCAAGCCCTTGAGTAAGCTGGCCCAACTGTTCCTGTTGAAGTTTTAACATCTCTTTTAACTCATCAAATTCCGATCTGGCCACCAAGCCTCCACCCTCTAACCCAGAACGCCCCTGCATTCCATATTGGACACCATACGCTAACGGGAGGGACTGGCTCCGAGCTCTCGCACCTCCCAACATCCCTTCCCTTTCCCACCTTATCGCTTCACTACGCACATGTAAAAAATTACAGGACGGCTCACGACGAACCAATTGTTTAAGCTCACGGCGCAATGCTGGATCTAAAACAAATTCAACAAACTGGTCACGTAGCAAAACCCCTGCATTTGGCATCGCAGCCGGTGACTGTTGCTTCACCTTCTCCTGAAGGCTCATTAAGGCGAGGGAGAACTCCAACAAGGTCTCCCCCTCCTGTTGCCTACGGGAGAAGAAAGCTTCTTGTAGTGCTACATACGACAAGGAACAACCATACAGGTCACGAAGTGCCACAATAATTTTATCAGGGTCTCCCTTTTCTACATCAGGACGATGCCTAATTTCCTCTCGAGCTTCCCCCTCTAAATGATCAAAAAGGAAAAAAGCTTTATCGGCCGTGGACAGACAACGGACCCGCATACAGGCCTGTGCTTCCTCAACCCACTCATTAATACCCACTGCTGATTTACCCACTAAACTTTGGGCACTTACGGTCCCTGGGGACAAAAACAAACCTATCAACAGCTTCAGTGCCAGCACCGGCCTCTAAAGGCCTAGATGTTGCTGCGTTACTACCCTGCGCATCACTAATGGCACTTACTGAAGGTTGCTGTCCCTGTAGCCTTTCGTTCTCACTCCTCAATTGGGCCACCAGGTCCCGCAGCTCCTGCAACTCAACATCCATATCTAATAATTTTAATTGAGAAAAGAATTATGAATTAAATACATAAACCTAGACGTAGGGATGTTAGAGAGAAACAGTTTATGACACCGCTTTTTTGTCAAAATGCATACAATCACAAAGAAAACAAAATAAATACCCATGTCTCCAAAATCCTGTCAAAATAATAAGCAGATCCTGCCGACTACGCCAAATATGTGGCAACCACAGGGACAAAGGGCACAATAGATGTTATAGAATTTAGTTTAGACTACGCCACCCTGGGAATTTCACCCAGGGAATAATATACCCGCACACAGGTTCCCCACTAAAGACAGAACAACATGGAGACACAGGTATTTATACAAAATTACCAAAAGTTTATTATAATTTATAATAAAAACCATGCACAGACAAATGACAAACCACAAACGCAATGTTCACAAAAAGGAAGCTGCGGCCTCACGAGAGATGTGTACGTTCCCCTCACACAGCACACTCACTCTCACAGCACAAAGAGCCCCAGTGAAATAATCGGTCACAGCACACGTTGTAGACACCACCACCAAAGATAGGAGGGAAACGATCAATTTCCTAAGCCAAAAAGGCCGCAGCTCCTAAAAAAACAAAAACACACACACACACACCACACACACACACAGAAAAGAAAGAGATTAATACAAAAAGAAAAAGGTTATACAAGCTAACAGGTGGATGACAAATACTCATCCACCTAAAGGTCTTGACGTTCAACCTTAATGGGCCCAATCCAATCCAAAAAAAACCATTAAACAAATCTTGAAAAATAAACTTAAAAATCAACAGTTATTACGTTGTATACATAAATCAACACTTCAAATGAATAAACAATATATGAAATAAATAAATTCACAGATATTATACCAAAAGTGACAATTTAGACATGAAAAATTACACAAAATAAAAAAAACCCCAAAGAAAGAAAACCACAAGTTGCTTGAGGTTTCAATAAAGAAATATAATTCGAGATCTTATTATATGGGCAAAATATGCACTTAGAAAGTGTGTGTAGGCAAAGATGTACAGCAGTATGTATCAACACATTGTATTACAGCAGTATCAGATTGTCTATAAACAAAACAGCGGTGACACTGCACGAACTGTAGTTCTCCGTAGCTGCGAGGCCAGGCACCCAAAAGGATATTCCCTCAATAGTTTGATACAGTCGTCCTTCTCCCACCAAATCACGAACTAATCAAAACAAATGCAGGAAAGTTGCCACCTAACCAGTCGCTACACTTTAATAAGACAACAATAAATTAAAACCAGTCATACCCGTACCTGAAGTCCACAGATGCCCGCACAACAGTCATCCGAATGAAGCCAATTGTAATGAAACGCAAATGGGAAATTGTTGTCCGTCCGAAATGGTTAGAGCAGCGCGCAGCAAACAGGTGAGGTTTCACAGAGAACACGCTGAGAATGGTCACAGCAGCGTGCAGCATAAAGCAAACAGGCGAGCGTTCACAAAAGACGCGCAAGGAATTAATGACTATATGCGTGTGGGGCTTTCAGCGCATTATGCCACAATGACGTCACGTAATAACTCTGCACGTTCAAATTGGCCCTAACATTAAAAGTTTACAGTAATTATCAAAGTGGGAAGTGATGCACTCTGGGGGCATTTGGCCAGGTGTGTTTTTACACTACAGACAAGGTTTGAGAAGAAAAACAATCATTATGAAAAATATGATTGTATTTTCCTTAAAATGTTATTCCCTAACTTCAGGCCTTATTCCCATGTCAGATATAACTGTGATGTTCTGCAAAACAACAAACTTTAAAACACTTTTTTCTTACTGGTGAAGATCTGATGGTCAAATCTGTTTTTCTCTCCTACATCACAGTGTAAGCTTCTCAGTGAACAGTACTACATCACTCTCATCAGTGTAGTCCATATCAACAACAAAAATATATCCTGACTCCATATAGTGGTTATTTTGGGAAAATCCCAGGTATTTTGAGCAGTAGGATTATAAAATTAAACAAACTAGCCTATATAAAATTGCTAAATAAATCTATCTATCAGTACTTTTTTACATAAAAAATTGAGTACTTTTGTACTTTCACTTGAGTAAAATTGAAAAAGGAGTACTTTTACTGGAGTAATATTTTATTATATGTATCTGAACTTTTACTCAAGTACTTGATTTGTGTACTTCGTCCACCACTGACTTTATTATGAGCTTACCGTTGTGAATCGGGCTAAAGTAAGGCGATAGTTTCGAACACTGGCTGGTTATCTACTTGCGCAAATATTGATTTTGGATCATTTTTAACCAAAAAAAGTTACGGACTGCAGCTTTAAGGAAAAATATGGGTTATTATAAAGCGACAACCTTCCAGCCTCTCACGTGAAACCAAAACTGCATTTCATCGTCTGACCCCTAGAGGCTGGTTCCAAAAGGGAGTCAGTCCTATAGACTCCCCATGTTAAAGTGCCAACTTTACAGCAGAAAAAAATATGTTTACAGCCTGGTACAAAAAGTGGTTTTGGTATATACTGTCGGGGGGTGATTTTTTAAAAAAAATTATATTAAGCCTTACATTTCTACATAATTAAGGGCGTGGCCACTTGAGTGACAGGTGGATTACCGCTGCTGTCACAACCGTTGAGCTAGGTGGGTGTGGTTTCAGCAATCAGCTTTCCGCCTCTTTGCCCATTTTTTTAGATTATCCAGGAGTGACGTGCTGCCAAGATGGCGACGGCCAGCTCCGCCCACTTTAGGCTCCAAAAACTCTCTTCAGAAACCTATGGGTGACGTCACGGACACTACGTCCATGTTTTTTTAAAGTCCATGGTTATTATGCGTAGTTAATAGATTACACTATTAGGCTACTTTGCTCATCACCTATTATAGATCAACTAACATAATCTATACAGGTGCAAAATGCATTTGCTTACACATATTTGAGAATCGAGATATTTTCATGATATATTTAACACGTTATGGAATATTTCGAATGAAAAGGGAAAAAAATAAAACATAAGCCTATATCCGCTAAGCAGTGCTATCGTGGCTTCTGTGTGTCATGACAAGCATGATGAGCCCACCCCCCTAACCCCCACCCCCCAACTCGTGCCCCCACAAAATGAATGAGTGCATGACACTCCTGGATACATAACAAAACTTACCGAACCTTAAGTTATCTGTTACTACGTTTAATATTTCTTTTAATAACCATAAGTTATAGTCTACTATTATTTAATAGGTCATATATAATGGTTATGGGGAGCATGCAAAATTAATTAAAGTTCACTCTGTCCCCATCCAACACCAACAAAATGACTGTATTATGTCAAGGGGCTAATGGATATTTATGGGGGTAATTTATAAGCATTTTCTTTATCAAGAAAAAAAAAACATTGAAATGAAAGCTTTAAGTAAAATTAACAAGAGTTATAGTTCGGTAAGAACAGCACAACAATACCAAGTGATGCATAGATTTTAAAACACATATTGAGGCAGATCTATTCTAGAGTTTTTAAATGAACCAAAAAATTTGGTTCTTGGGCGCGGGAGGTTTCTTCGCCTTCTTGGGTGCGGGAGGTTTCTTCTCTTTCTTGGGTGCGGGAGGTTTCTTCGCCTTCTTGGCTGTTGGAGGTTACTTCGCTTTCTTGGGTGCGGGAGGTTACTTCGCTTTCTTGGGTGCGGGAGGTTTCTTCTCTTTCTTGGCTGTGGGAGGTTACTTCGCTTTCTTGGGTGCGGGAGGTTTCTTCTCTTTCTTGGGTGCGGGAGGTTTCTTCTCTTTCTTGGGTGCGGGAGGTTACTTCGCTTTCTTGGGTGCGGGAGATTTCTTCGCCTTCTTGGGTGCGGGAGGTTTCTTCGCCTTCTTGGGTGCGGGAGGTTTCTTCGCCTTCTTGGGTGCGGGAGGTTTCTTCACCTTCTTGGCTGCGGGAGGTTTCTTCTCCTTGGCTGCGGGAGGTTTCTTCTCTTTCTTGGGTGCGGGAGGTTTCTTCTCCTTGGCTGCAGGAGGTTTCTTCGCCTTCTTGGCTGCGGGGAGGTTTCATCTCTTTCTTGGCTGCGGGAGGTTTCTTCTCCTTCTTGGCTGCGGGAGGTTTCTTCTCCTTCTTGGCTGCGGGAGGTTTCTTCTCCTTGGCTGCAGGAGGTTTCTTCGCCTTCTTGGCTGCGGGAGGTTTCATCTCTTTCTTGGCTGCGGGAGGTTTCTTCTCCTTCTTGGCTGCGGGAGGTTTCTTCTTCTTGGCTGCGGGAGGTTTCTTCTCTTTGTTGGCTGCAGGAGGTTTCTTCTCTTTCTTGGGTACAGGAGGCTTCTTCTCTTTCTCTGGTGCAGGAGTTTTTTTCTCTTTCTTCAATGCTGGGAGGTTCTTCTCTTTTTTGGATGCAGGGGGCTTCATTTCATTCATGATGGGAATATTGTTCAGGTTATGAGGAGGTCTTTCTAGCATCAGCAACATAAAGCACAAATATAATATTTCCAGTTAGTGGTGTCTACACATAAATTACAGTACATCACAATTGTATACATACTGTATGGTGTATATAACATTGCATATGGATGACAATTGTTTTATTAATGTTTTTCTCATTAATCAAAATCCCAACTCACCATTTACTATGTTGGTTGTCACAAAGTATGTTGGTGCTGGTCTTGGTGCTGAGTTACTAGCAATGTTATAGTTAGGGTTGTCTTGTTCCATAGTATTAGTATTAAGTCCTGTGACAAAGAAGACACATGAACAGTTTTTGATGATGACATCCTTGCACATAATTAATACTTCATACATTACACTATATTTTATATTATCTTATTTACAGTTCATAAAAAGTAAGCATTCATGTTGTACATGTTAATATATTATGAAAGTAATTATGAATACTGTTGTACAATATGATAACTTTCAAGTTAAATGTTTATATGGAATATTCCTCCCAATGGTGGTGGATTTCTTTGTGTAAGCACCGGGACAATGATACAGTAATACAGCTGTAAAGTTTTTCACTTTTTGCTGTACAAATCCAACATCAGATGTGTTTATCTGAAAAGAACGGCTTTTGTTGTCCCCATGTAACACTTACCCAGGACAGTTGTAACACTCATTATTTTTTAATGTGCTAAATAGGATTTTAGGCCTACATACATAGGTGTTTTTTTTTTTACTTCATATTCTTGATCATTTTCACAGTTGTGGCAGATATACATTGTTCCACTATCAGTACTGTCAACTTGGGAATTTTTTCAAAATATTTTCCAACAAGCACTGTCTACTAATAACAACCAGGTAAACTCACTTTTACATGGTACTGAGCATTCAGGATCAGCAAGCTTGCGTTTCCTGCTGACACCACCTGTTAACATTAAGCACAGTACAGGTTATAGATTACACCTGTAGCTGTAGTACTCATAAATCTCTTTCATAAATGACAATATTCTCTTACCCAGGTCTTTGAAGAGTTGTTCTTCATGCTCTTCCAGCAAATAATAAAAGGCGCTTTTGGCAGTGTCACCCCCAGACTTAAATGATTCAAAGATTTTTCTCATTTTTTCCTGGTCTGTTTCTTTTGCTTCGATCTCATCATATTTTTCAGGATGTATCATGCCCTTGTTTTTTAGTTCATCTGCTATTGGCATCACTGAAGTAACCTTTTGAATAAGTTTTGCAGAGTTTTTATCCACAAACATGACCTCTGGGGATAAATGAATAAAATGTATTAACTTTTAGACAGTTTTTTATTCAAATTTAGTAACTCAACTTTAAAATGAGACTAATGATAAAATTTGTAAAAAATAATAATAAAAAAATGGAAAAGGAAATGTAATAAAAGGAAAAAATGTACTGGTAATTTTCTACCAGGACATTGTCCAGTAATTTTCCAAACATTTCTGTTAACCGTAAAACACAATGCAGTGAAAAATTCTGGTAAAGCACCATTAAAAAAAAAAGGCATCAGAGTGAAGTAGCTTCTATTTAGTGACACATGATTAGTCTTGTAAGTTGCAGGAATATGCATCTGAACTGGTGTCTACATCAACGTTTTTGCTTTTTTCAAACTTTTCTTCCATCTGTCCATGAAAAATAAGTATAGCAAAGTATACCAGGAGTATAGCAAAATCATTTTCTTTAGCAGACATAAAACATTAATGATGAGCGCTTCCATTAGCCAAGTTTTGTGTGTGTGTCAAGTTTACATTTGTCAATTTACATACACATTTAGTTTCTCTTAATAGCTGAAATAAAGGAGAGAGAGAGAGAGCGAGAGCGAGAGAGAGAGAGAGAGAGAGAGAGAGAGAGAGCGAGAGAGAGAAAATACATGTATTCCCAACACAAGTTAACTTTAATTTTACAAATCTGTGAAAACTGTTAGGTTCATACTGATATTGTAAAATTATATTCCAGGACTTTCAAACTTTTCAAGCACTACTTTTTTGGTTTTCAAGAACTACAGAGATATCACTTATAAAACAATATCTTTAGAATTTATTTTTTTTTTTATAAAAAAAGTAAATAGATAAAAAAAAAACATATGGCTGTCACTATTATTAGCCTAAATTTGGCTGATGATTAATTGTCTGAAAAATATTTTTGATTATGCTGCTTAATTTCAGTTTTAGGGCATTGATGATTAATAGACTTTTATAGGGATTTGTCATTTTTGTGTGTGTGTGTGCTTTGTTCATTAAATAATTGTGATGAATTTAATCCTTTATGAATTATCATTTTGCAGTGTAAGATTACAGTTAACACCTTTAAGTAGCCTACTAATTTATTCAGTTCAGTAAATAACTGAAATAATCACAACAATCATAGAAAATGCCATAAATGTATCATTCATATTACATACTGTATACAAACAATCCAGATACCACTACTTCATAATAAAGAAAAACAAAGAGTTCGGAAGCCTCTAAATTTCCATGTAGCCTAATATAATTATTATGATCACACTCGTATTTGCTTTAACAAGCTCATTGTTCATTCTAAAATTAATATATGTTAACTTACTGCCTGTATTTTTTTATTTTGTATTGTTGTTTTTTTATATTGATGTTACTTTTATGTGTCTATTTTGTATTAATGTTTATTTATAATAATGGTAGTATTATTTATATTATTAATAATAATAATAATAATAATAATAATAATAATAATAATAATAATAAATACTTGAAATAATCTTTCAATGCGCAAACCCATGATTAGAAACGCTGCCTTCAAAACAGAGTGGAACAAACCGCTAACACCGGAAGCCATCTGACATCGTTGAGAAACAGCAATAAACAAGATAAAGTCATTTTATTCACATTCACAGCTCTTTATCTACACTTCAAGTATTATAATAGGAATGTATCATCTCAGAGAGAGGGTTTTACCGTGTCGACGGTGGTAAACGAACGCGACACACTGTTTGAACGCTGAACAGACTGACTGCCCCGGCGAGAGGACGCGTTTCCACTGATGGAGCTAAATATTCTTCGGTTCTGTCCCTCATACTAAGCTATGAACGATGACTTTGAATATAATGCACGAAAACTTAGGCCAATTGGTGCTTGTCTATTCCTTTAGTCTCTCCTTAAAAATTAAACACTGGTTCCATGTTGTTGTTGTTTTATAATTCAAGCACTTTTCATAAATCTAGCTGTATTCAAGGGGTTTCCAGGACTTAAATTTAAAAAAAAGTCAATTTCAAGTACTTCAAGCACTTTAAGCACCGTGTACGAACCCAGTTCTAGTTAATTAAATTGATCAAAAAGCTAAGTATTTTACAGCGCTTATCATACGCACATATCATGTAAGCTATGATTGATTTGTACCTTTGCATTTCTCCCGCTGCTCTCCTTCGTGATCCTCGCTCATTTTTGTGGATAACCCCAAACCCACAAATGTAGATGATTAACTGTTATTTTTATTTATTTAATTATTTTATTTTGTTATTGTAAACCTGTCGAGACTAAGTTTCAGCGCTTCGTTGTTCACGTAAATGAGGTGGGGTTTATTCAGATAAAACGAAAGTACACACACAGAAATAAAGGTACAAAAGCTGTCACTGGGGCGGGACCTTTTCAAAAGGTACACTTTTGTACCTACTGGCAGGGGCGTAGTTTATGGGGGGGATGGGGGGGTAACCCCCCCCAATATTCAAATCCATCAGTTACAACCCCCCACCCCCCAATATTTCAATATGAAAATCAAAGTAGATCAAATGAAAAATGTAGAATTCATTCATTTTGTAACAATAATTTTGTTCCTAATCAAATATGAGTTTGTCATAATAAATCAGACAAAAAAAAATACTCCCCCTCCATTTAACCGATTGGTAACGCCCAACCAATGAGTCGCACTTTCACCAAAACAACGCGAGTGGTGTTTGAATGGGAGAGCACACCATAGATATACATAATAAAGGCCTTTATTATGTATATCTATGGAGCACACGGGTAACGTTAGCGCCAAAAATGAACAGAAGCGCTGCACAGCGGACTATATTTAACTGCTGGTCAGAGAGCGATGCAAAATAAATTAATAAATAAAGCATGTACTGAAAATGAGGTACGAGAATATTGTGTAATAGCTAAGTACACACCACATATATTTTAGCTAGCTAAACCATTGCGATGTATTTAGCTATAACTATCAGCATAACAAGTTACCAAAGCAGCTGTCTGTTTGCTAGTTTATTTTTCAATAGTGTCTGTAATTATCAATGACAAAACAAAGTATTCACATCGGTGTTTGTTTCCTTCCTAAATTAATCTGACTTTTGAACGAATTGGATGAATGAATGATTTAAGTGGCGAACTCATTAAAACAGTGAAACGCTGGCGGTTTCAATACTTAATTTCTTTCTTTTGATAATCTCTACTATGTTAGAATTTTATGAATGATGATTATACACATATTTCATAACGTTATGAGGTGTATAATCTCTTAACATGTTTTTATAACAGATTACAGGTAAATATAGCAGCAGGGTAGACAAGTCAGCAGAGGGAGAGAAGGAGCAGGTGATCAGGTAAAGAAGATGCCATTCAATCAATAAAATAAAATAGGAAACAGTAGAGACAGTTGTTCAAGAGCCGATGTGTTTCCCTTTAAAAAAAAAATTAAAATGCATTAAGGTGGAATGTCAGAATCTTAAAATAAATGTCTAAATGTTGTCTCTTTCATATTTGTATATGTTGAATTTGTAATCAGTTAAAGCATGTAGATAGATAGATAGATAGATAGATAGATAGATAGATAGGAAGAAATAAATTATCCAATAACAATACACAAAAAATAAAAAATTTGAAAAAAACAACAGGCAGCATACAACGGTCAACCCCCCCAATGTTCAAATCAAATCTACGCCCTTGCCTACTGGGTTCTAATATGTTCACTTTTAGTACTAATATATACTTTTAAAGGTACCAAAATGGACCCTTAAGGTACAAATATGTACCTTTATATATATATATATATATATATATATATATATATATATATATATATATATATATAGGGGGATCTGTAAATGCACAGGTGGGAATGTATTTGCAAGTCAAAACGATTGAAAGCATTTAAAAGCTATAGGTATAGTGACTTGATGGCAGTGTTTTAGCTTGTAATGTGTGATTGGCGTGAGCTGGCTGGGCAACAGTTCATTGAAATACTTCTAACATCACCTCTTCAATACGGGTGTGTTATTCCACACTGTATATTCAGAAACAAATCTGTTCTGATCCTGCAAAATGAATGAATAACTCCAGATAAGTACAAAAATATTACATATTGCGAACACAAGCAGTAACTTCAAATGAAAAAAGAAAATTAAAAACATTATTTCTAGAAGTGATATATTGAACATTACTGGTGGCAGCTCATCCACCACTGGCATCAGCACTGTAACCCTCTGGATGAGCTCAGACCTGTGCTTATCTACAAACTGGGTTTCTGTAAGATGACAGCATTAATGACTTATTATCTTGTTTTCTCAAAATTATTGAAAGTTTCAAGCATTTTCATGTACAAAGTAGATCTTTGATGAAGCATTTACACTTACGTTTCAGGAATAGATCAATTTGCAGAAAACAAGGAGCTTGATCAAATGACAAACCTATTAAGGAGATCAGTATATTCCGGGGGGTTGAGCATGACCAATATAAAGTGTTTTAAAGGATGATATGGCATATTTATTTTTGCCATACTTGGTACACTTTTGAATAGATTATTTTCTGTGGCATCTTTACCTAGGAAAGTAAGGTTTTGTTCACAATTCCTCAGTGCAGAATAAAACACAGATTTAATTTCATCTTCTCCTTCATCCAGTGCTTCATAAATCTCTTATTCTTGTTTGGTCTGAGCTCTCTTGAACTGTGAATATGTCTTCACATTGATCCTGCCCATTGACACCAGTTTGCGTGTCACCACCATCACCCTCTGGATCCTCTGGATGAGCTCAGACCTGTGCGTGTCTACACACTGGATCCCTGGAGAAGAAGCAAAGAAGTTATTAGTTTCCATCTCCAAATGATTCCCACCTCCAAATGATTGATTTTTCTAAACATTTACTAGATAGATTTGTGATTAAAATAATAGTTTGTAGGAATAAATTAATAAATGTGTGGAACAAAATAAATCTTGTGGAACAAAAAAGATGTTAGGCAAAAAGCAGCAAAAATTAGAATGTCTCTTTTTGACTTTGTCGAAATGGCTCATGACAGCCACAAAAAGAAGTATTAGGCCTATAGGTTGAACCAACGCTATCTCACGACCAATTCGTACGTATTTTACGAGGTGGCTAATTCGCATGAATTTGTACAACCTCACTCGACACAATAGCCATAAAAGTAATATTAACTACTTTAATGTTAATTTTATGGCTTTTTGTAGTTTGACAGGAAATTGACAGAATCTTCATTTTGTCTTTGAACTATCTCTTTAATAAATGTAGAATAAAATAAATAGATAAAAATAAAAAGAATAAAAGCCAGAACAGGAGACAAAGATACAAATATTGTCTAAATTACACACTTAGTCCAGGACCAAACAGTGGCTTGTAGTTACTTATAAATGTATATTTGTCATATATGTGGAATATAAAATGTATTTATAGAAGTATAATAACGTGGTACAAGGTTTTATACTGAATGAAATTTTCCCAATGGAAAAAAAAAATGGCAAAGGTGATACAAACATTTTATGTTTTAATAAATTGGTTAAATTTCAGATTACCAAACATTTAATAGCTGTCTCTCTCTTTCTCAGAAACATTGGATGTGAGATTGCTTAAAAAATCACTGAGCATGCATGGATTGAACAAAAGAGGAACAGTGTAAGTAACTTTATTTAGCTACTTGTTTTCAGAGCCTTACCTTTGGCATAGATGTGAAGTATAGTAACATCAGACACCTTGCAATCTTTTGGTATATCAGTATCAAGAATAATCAGGTCAATTTATTTTTCTGGTAAGAAAGTTTAATGCAAATTACAAAATTAAGAAATTAAAGAACAGTGTAAAACAATTCACAAAACCACCAATTAATCAATGAGAAGGAAATCCATAGTGGAATGTAAAAACAGATGCATTTCAATGCACAGATTATTTTAAGGAATTGAACAGCAGGCCTATAAATTCATTCAACAGTATACTATTTATATATAAAGGCATCCCTAAATTACATAAAAGCAAGTATATGACAATTCAGCATATAAGTATGACATCACTGATGTAAGTCAGTGGATGATTTTCATTGATTTAGATTTTAATCTTAAATGTATTAAAAAGTAGGTGTGCAAAAAGTTGATTATATAAAACAAGTTAAACACTTGAAGTTTGGGGAAAAAAATACAATGTTTGCAGAATATCAGACAGTGACAGTGCTATTTTACAAGCACTGCAATAAAATGATTCCTTTCTTTTTAAAAATATTTTATAATATAAAGACTTGGTTAAATAACTGTGGATGATAATGTACATTCTGATAAATTCCTTCATTTGCGTTTCACAGGGGGAACATATTATATGAGTTTTCAGTGGCATAACTGATGACAGTTTTCATTTGTGTGAACTGTTTCTTTAACTGCATTTTTAATATTCTTTCTTCTTCAGGTAACTGCATCTTATCTTTCTTGTTTTCCAGGTCGCATCTTTTTCCGTATCTTGGTTGCAGGAGGCTTCAGTTTCTTGGGTGCAGGGGGCTTCATTTGGTAAACAAAGATTACATTTAGGATGTTTACATTGTGGACTGTATTTAATTTTTATTAGGCCTATTTACTGGTGTGTTTTAAACTTCCATCTGAAAAATAGACATTTTACAGAAAAGTGCATTAATGCTGATTTTTGCTCAAGGGTAGGATATCTAAAAATGAGAAATTTGCCTCGCCTGCCAGCATATTTCTCTGGTTATCATTTAATTTCCACGCATAAGTGTTTGATATTCTAATACAATAACCTTCATAACATGCAATTGAAAACAGGTTTGACTCACTGTTCAGTTTAACTGTAGCTGGTTGTTCTGGGTGCCATCAGTGATATCCATTGTCTCACCACCTGACACCATCAATCACAGGAAGGTATGTTCAAGTTTGTAAACTTATTTAATTAACACCAACTGTAGATTCCCTTACCCAGGTCTTTAAAGAGGTAGTTTTCATGATTTCTCAGAGCATAATAGAAGTCACTTTTCACTCTGTCTCCTCCAGAATTTAGAGCTTCAAACAGCCTTCTCATTTTCCCCTGGTTGGTTTGTTCTGCTTTGATCTCTGAATATGTTTCAGGATGTAGCATACCCTTATTTTTTAGTTCATCTGCTATTGGCATCACCGAGGTAACCCTCTGAATAAGTTGTGCATAGTTCGAATCCACAAACTGGGCCTCTGGGCATAAAACATAAATGTACAGTATATCATATGCAGCTTACGATTATTTGTAGGCTATACATTAAAACAATATTTCAAGTTTTTGTCATTACTATAAAAATAAACAGCCGGATAAATTATTTAAGAGTATAAAATAGAGATTTAGATTTGCTTCAAACTAGCCGATTGGAGTTTGTTAAGTCAGATCGCGCCGCTTTTCCTCGCTTACCAAAGCTCATCGTGATGGATAGCAGACCTTGATCCTCGAATTAAAATGAAATGCCAATCAGCCAGGTACTTTATCTAATGATTTAATTAAATATAACCAACAGCATCTAACATGCAATCGTAAAATTCCGTTTTAACCGAGTTACTTTCACGTAAAGAAAAAGTTGCACACGTCCGCGGGCGCCAGTGAAAACGAAAGCAGTAAATGGCATGGGGTTGACGTGTGTACATTAAGGCGTTACGTCACTCACTCTACTTATAGCCTAGGATTTCAATAAAATAAGACTGGATGATGTGCGTTTGGTCTAGATCATACAACTTTTTTTCTTTTCTCCACAGGCGGAGTTGCATTCACTTGTGTAACATCTCAAGTGTAATATGCAAATACAGGGTTTGTGTTTATAAATATAAAAATAACACACACACACACACACCCACACACACGTATATAGTAGCTCGGTTCAGTTCTCGGTCTCTCTCTCTCTCTCTCTCTATAGCTTTCCTTGCTAAATATGCTAAAACTGTACCGCTCAAAATGTGTTACTTAATGTTACTACTAACTTTGTATTTCGACTATGTATCAAAACGTCATTTTCGATTAACTTTTTATAGCAGTCGGTTTGAAAAATGAAACAACATGTCTGTTTAAAGTTAAGACGAGGTATTTGGATAATTCATGGCTGTCAAAAGTTAGCAGAACATGTCCGTAGTTAATGTGATGAACTACACGTGTGAAAAATTGAATCAAAGTAAAACATGATCAACAAGTGCTTAATTCAAATGAATGGAAACAAGAGTAGAGGATAGGGTTATTTATTTAGACACAACAGCAGCAGACTTGTCCCACTTTACTGTAGTCACTGATGTCCAAATATGATTAGGATTACATGAACGACACAATATTTCACTACATGACTTCAAATGAGAACTGCTTAGCATAACTGTGTCAACATGTTTGACTTCGTTTTAAAATTAATGACATTAATAACAACAAAATCTTAAGATTAAATAAAATCTACATCATTAGAAAATATATAACATAAACTACCCAAAACAAAGTGCTGTAGAAACAAAACAGGAGGTGGATGTTAAAAAACACAAAAAGTGCAAGACCATAATATCAAACGATTTCACCCGTTAACAAACCTATGCGCCAATGCCCAAACATTTCATTTAATGTTTTTAGCACTACGTATAGACATAAGTTAATAGGACACAGATTCCCTTCATAAATCTACATTTAAAAATTCAATACTTTGAATCGTGCATGCCATCAATTCAGAGACACTTACAAGTGCTGCAAACTGTTTCAAGCAAAAACAGTACAATTCAACAAATTATGGACTTATTTGACAGCATTTACAAAGGCAGTTTACATTAACATTACTTTTGAAATTTGCACGAGCCTCTGAATTTTGATACAGTATTTGCAACAGGTCATAATGTCTGTATTTAAGCCAAGCATTTGACTGCATGTGCATCTTTCACTCAAATACGTTGCATTCATTCTGTCTGCAGTGATGCATCAGAAATGACTCCGATCATGAATACTGTGTCTAATTCCAGAGGCAAGATTCAAACAGCCAAGTATAGATATTTGGAGAGCAGACACACAGAGAGGAAGGCCACAGTATAGATCATATGACACCACTGAGTCTGTGTTTATCCAAGCATGTGTGGTGTGGAGGGACGGTTCAGTGTTTGCTAAATTATTGAATGGGTAGCACATACATAAGCAAGCACACTACAGCAAAGCACTGCATCCCAATATGGCTCAGGGCTATCAGACACTCAGGCAGTCAATCAGATATTATGTTCATAAAAAGGGTTTGCACTGATTTCAGCCATTCATTGTTACAGAACTCAATATCCAGGAACACAAAATAAATACACACTCATAACAAACAGACAGACTTAAAACAGAAGCACAGTGCCACACACACATACTGTATATACATGTGCTGTTTCTCTCTAGTGGCCAGAGCTGGCTCTATGTGGCCTCTGTCCAGAGTCTGACCGTGCGGTCAGCTGAGGAGGACAGGAAGGAGAGGTGGTGTGTGTGCCACCTGCACTGGATCACTTTATCAGCATGCTCTCCAGCTACGGTCAACGGCAGCTGCTTCGTCAGGTCACCTGTGCACACATACAATCATCTGAAACTTAATTGCTTTAAAACATACATTGTGTTAAATGCTTAAAAATGTTAAAATATATATTTACATTATAACATCTGCAAACACGCACTCAAATATAAGTGTAGCTGACAAAAATATCACGCAAATACTAATTACTTTTCTTTCCCATTTCTTTTCATTTTTGTCTTTTCCATTACACACTGAAAACCTTGAGTTAACAGATTTAGAGTGACAGGAAAAACAATCACTGGGAGCAAAATCACATGCAACAGTGATCATGAGTAAGATTCACATCTATAACGCTATGAGCACACAGGATACGCAGCCTGCTGATCCATTAGAAGTGTCCTGTCCAAAACTGACTTTTTACATTAAAACTGAAATGTGATTGTTTCATAAGATTTTTAATTTTAAGCTGTGTGCTTTCTGATTTCAATTGTTTGAAATATTCAATAAATAACCATAAATAGTTTGTGTTTCCTTCCCATTATTTTAAAATCACAAAGATGAGGCATGCACTCTATCATTAGAAAAAAATATCCCACCTTGTCAATTGAAATCAAAAATCATTCAATAATGGTAAAATGTTCAATTAATATTGATATTTAGATTTTAGGTCATATCGTCCAGCCCTACTCTCTCTCACCACCATGTAACTTCTAATCTAAAAATAATAATAATGAAAATGGATTTCTATACTATAGGTCATTTTTGGCCTGCAGTATATAGAGGTGTAAAAATGTAGTAAAATACACTGATATACTGAAATAACTACAAAGACTAATGAAAATGACAAAATTCCAAACGTACCTTCAACTAAAATTAAAATTAAAATAGAAAATATCTAAATAAAAACTGATTCACAATATTAATAAAAATTATAATAGTATTTCAATAACACTGGTTTCATTGGAGGCGTAAAAATGTAGTAAAATAAATTAAAATATAAAAAAGGAAATAAGTAAAAAAGAAAAAATAATAATAAAAAGGGGGGTTTTATGCAATGTTTTTACAGTTTTTAAAATTAAAATTAAAACCATAAAAAACAAATTTACTTGAAATAAAATGCACTTGACTAAAATAGCTAAAAATAAAACAAACTAAAATGAATACAAACTGTATAGACATAAAATAAAATAAAAACTACAAATGCAAAAACACAACAAAATTACTAACTTTTTACTTTTGTTAAAACAGAAAATATTAAAAATGAACATAATTCAAAATATTAACAAAAACTTTAATAGTATCTCAGTGATACTATAATAGCACTGGTTTCATGTATTAAATTCATCAACACTCAGGGAGAACTAAGGGGCGTCTGAGATCTCACCTTGCAGGTCAGTGACGATGACCTTGGTGTCGTAGGATCCCGTGAGCAGGTAATGAGCTCCGGGGGAGAAGCGCACCGATCGGACATCGCTGGAGTGCGGTCGGTACGTCTGAACCATGCGTCCTCCTCTGATGTCATACAGCATACAGGAGCTGTCCTCCTGCCCTGTTGCCAGCAGACGCCCGCTCGGGTCCACCGCCACCGACGCCACAGGGCTGCCTGTCAAATCACACACAACATAAACCACATGAACAATCACAAACTGAGGAGACAAGATTTATATTCACTTCATTTTGTCAAAAATTTCTCACAATATTTCTGAATGGGGCATAAAAAGACAAACACTGTGTACTGAACTATTACAATGCATTATAGGAAAAACTATAGAGAAAAAAACCTTGAAGTTGTCATGGTAACATTTCTCCATTGCATTTAGTTTAAAATAAAAATTAAATATAATACAAATAAACCTTTATTACGGAAGCCCTGAACCGCATGGTGGAGAAAAAAAAAAAAGGAAACTTATCTCGTTATTTCGACTTATTAAGTCAATTTTTTCGACTTATTATGTCGTTATTTCGACATAATAACTCGTTATTTCGACTTAAGTCGTTATTTCGACATAATAACTCGTTATTTCGACTTAAGTCATTTCGACTTATTAAGTCGTTATTTCGACTTATTAAGTCGTTATTTCGACATAATAACTCGTTATTTCGACATAATAACTCGTTATTTCGACTTATTAAGTCGTTATTTCGACTTATTAAGTCGTTATTTCGACATATTAAGTCGTTATTTCGACATAATAACTTGTTATTTTGACTTATTAAGTCGTTATTTCGACATAATAACTCGTTATTTCGACTTATTAAGTCGTTATTTCGACTTATTAAGTCGTTATTTCGACATATTAAGTCGTTATTTCGACATAATAACTCGTTATTTTCAACTTATTAAGTCGGTTATTTCGACATAATAACTCGTTATTTCGACTTATTAAGTCGTTATTTCGGTTTTTTATGTTTTTTTTTTGGTTTTTTAGGTTTTTATTTCGACATAAGTCTCATTATGTTAAGGCTTGTGTCAAGTTCAGTATGATCCACTAGAGGGCAGAATAAGACCGAGAATCAAAGAACGCATTGTAGTTATGTTGACCTTAAGCACTTTTACAAGTTGGTGCTCCAATTTCTCAGAGGTTTTTGTGCTAATTGCCAGTATTGCTCTTTCATCCACCTTTTTATCTGTTTGATTTGCTTTATTTGTTAACTTTAAACAATCATATTTTCGCCTATTATTTTTTCTTCAATATTTTGCTTCATGTGCTTGACCTTTATTGTCCCGATCAGAAATTCTGTTTTAATCAACTTGGCTTGCACTGTGTTAGCCTACGACTACAGGTTCCACTACTGTGGCTATTATTATTATTATTTTATCTGGTTATTGTTGTTGCTGTCCGTGATAAGAGCAGACGATTTTGGCAAAACGAGTGTGGGTCGTACGAATTCGTACGAATAAACCACCTACGAATTGCCGTGAGATCGGGTTGTTAATCCTGCAGATTATTTGCTAGCGGTTCTTACAAAATAAAATAATAGCTAATAATAATAAAAATAAATAAAATAATCGTATATTTTCACGGCTGCTGCATGTTACTGACAAAACAGAAATTACTGTATTCATAACCAGGGCCGGATTAAGACCAAACTGGGTCTGATGCTGCAGCCCAAAAAGGGCCTTTTTTTCTCGGCATTGGTGCATGTGCGTTCGACACTCAACATACACGCGCACTCAGACCGACCAAGAAGTGACGCAATCAGCCAGCCTTTATTAAACATGAATAATAATAACGACTTATTATTGTAACAACTTGAGATTAACATCAAGCTATGTAATATCAACATTAAAAATCAATTGTCTGAAAAATGAAACAATCTAAACCAGATAAACTTATCCTAAGCATTTAACTCTTACTTACAGCCTATTGCAAGTGCGTATTCTTCGATCGTTTCAGTGAAGTCAAGGCTGCGCAGCAGCTCATGCTCAATGCTCATAAGCTTAACCTTTCCTGCCCCCATCGAAGACCGCAGCTCTCCTTTGACTATTCCCAACTTTGAAAAGCTCCACTCGCCGGAGGCATTGGACACCATCATGCACAGATAGATGCGCAACCCAATTTCGACGTTTTGGAAATGTCTGAGAAAAATTCAACGATGACAAAAGCTTGTAAAAGCTCTGCTGATTCGTTCACAGTCACCGGTTTCTGAGTGTGCATAAATGCAGCAAACTGTATCAGCTAATTTTTGACCGATTAATAATCAATTAAACGGTTTAAAAAGGTTTGCTGAATGGTTAAAATACGCTACGCGTATAAAAAAAGATTATATTTAATTCAGAAATAGACCTAATGCAGACACAAAATATTAACAAATATTAGGCTAATAAACACAGTAAACTAGGCTATTTAGTTCCCCTCACTCCACAACAAATCCTTTCAATTAACAGTATTTAGAAAAGAACAAGAATTAAAAATATAAGAAGCTATCAATATTAACGACAAGCCAAAAACGAATTAATTTAGGTTAAAACGAAACTGAAACCACAAAATCAAATATTTCCGTATATGTGATGTTTTTGAATGTCAAATTACTTCACTCACGTTCCAATATCCACGTGAAACTAAATGTTTTGCATAGGCCCAACATCACGATTTTAATATTTAAACTGAGTAGTATGTGTGTGTGTGTGTGTGTGTGTGTGTGTGAATTTGTTTGTGTGTGTGTGTGTGTGTGTTTCCTTCATGTAAGACTGACTGTATTTTATTATGATAAACAGGCTGCATTGTCAACTGTGTGTGCGCATGCTGCACGGCTGCAATCACTTGATTTTTTTTAGGACTCCTTTTAGTCATAAATATAATCCGAATTGTAAAAGGTTTGCCTTTATTTGTGTACATTCACAATAAAAAACAAATCTCTGTGATTTTGTAAAATAAGCCTAAAGAAAAATAGGAAGTCGTTTTCTGCCGACTTCATTTCGCGCAGCACAAAAATGAACCGAAACTCAACTACTCTTTGCACAGTTTTTTCTTTCATTTTCTTAATTTATGATTTAGTAAAAAATATATTTCTGGTGTAGGCCTATTCATTCGTTATATTTATATAGGCCTATATATAGCCTAACTTTATGTTTTTCTGTTAGTATTTTTAATTGGTCACAGACACCTTTCTAATTTAATTCAATTCTAATTTAAGATAATCTTGTTGGTTAATGGTTAATAATCGGTCGGGTTAGGGGAAAAAAATAACGAAATTAAAATCCCTAGTTACGTCAGTAACATCACGGTGCAAAAAAATATAGAATAATAGCAACTGTATAATAAGTAATGCTGTTTGTGCGTCCGAAAGTTGGACCCCAAATTTCATTATAAGAATTATTTTGAGGTTAATATAGCGAGGTAAAACTTGTTGGTGAGTTTGGAAAGCAGTGTAATGGAGTAATTACCAAAACTATGCCATTCGTTTGTGCTACGTTTGTGCTGATTTGTGCCGCAAAAATGAACGTTTGTGCTGGTTTGGTGTTTTGAGATATTAAACATTCTTTTTTTTGACCGTGTGACGTCACTCTCCACCGCATGTTGCCCAAATCGCTGTAAACCAGCGCAGTTCGTTTGTGCTCGATTTGTGCCCATTTGTGACGTTAAATCAAACACTGTATCTATTTTCCTTCCGTATATATAACCAAATTATTTTCGGAGGCCGTGACGTCACTCTCCACCCCAGTTCCTCTAAAATCGCACGAAACTGGTGTCATTCGTTTGTGCTCGATTTGTGCCGGTTTGTGCTGTTGAAATGAACGTCAAATATATTTCTCCTTCTTAGAAATAACAAAAACAATTCTGGGCAGTGACGTCATTCTCCACCCCATGGCGTCCAAATCTCTCCAAACCGAAAGTTAGTAAAACTTGGAGCTGACTAAACTTAAAAATTTAAGGCAGCACGAGCACGTAGTTTTTTTTTTAACTCTGCGGCCACGCTAAAACAGGGGAGGAGAGTAATGTTTCTGTTATCTTTAAGAAGAGGTCATGGTTGTTTCTTTTACCGGCACAAACCAGTTTTGCGTTGGGTGGGGGGCCATCTTCACGGAGGTCAAATACCTCACAAACGAACGGCACCGGTTTGGAGGGACGTCACTGGCCCGATTTGTATTTGTTATTTTTGAGGACGGGAAATAGATACAATACAAATTTGAACGGCACAAACCAGCACAAATCGAGCATAAACGAATGGCACCGGTTTGGAAGCATTTAGATTGCATGGGGTGGAGAGTGACGTCACTGTTCGAAAAAAGGTTATTTTTTATATATATAAAAGAAGCGGTCATAGTTACAGGGTTTCTTTTAACGGCACAAACCAGCACAAATCGAGCACAAACGAATGGCACCGGTTTGGAGAGATTTGGACGCCATGGGGTGGAGAATGACGTCACTGCCCAGAATTGTTTTTGTTATTTCTAAGAAGGAGAAATATATTTGACGTTCATTTCAACAGCACAAACCGGCACAAATCGAGCACAAACGAATGACACCAGTTTCGTGCGATTTAGAGGAACTGGGGTGGAGAGTGACGTCACGGCCTCCGAAAATAATTTGGTTATATATACGGAAGGAAAATAGATACAGTGTTTGATTTAACGGCACAAATGGGCACAAATCGAGCACAAACGAACTGCGCTGGTTTACAGCGATTTGGGCAACATGCGGTGGAGAGTGACGTCACACGGTCAAAAAAAAGAATATTTAATATCTCAAACACCAAACCAGTACAAACATTCATTTTTGCGGCACAAATCAGCACAAACGTAGCACAAACGAATGGCATAGTTTTGGTGATTATTCCTTTTTATGGGGTGCCAACTTCACGGAGGTGTTTTACCTTGCTATATTAACCTCAAAATAATTCTTATAGTGAAATTTGGGGTCCGACTTTCAGACGCACAAACAGCATTACTTATTATACAGTTGCTATCATTCTATATTTTTTTTAGCACCGTGATGTTACTGACGTAACTAGGGATTTTAATTTCGTTATTTTTTTCCCCTAACCGACCGATTATTAACCATTAACCAACAAGATTATCTTAAATTAGAATTGAATTAAATTAGAAAGGGTGTCTGTGACCCATTAAAAATACTAACAGAAAAAACATAAAGTTAGGCTATATATAGGCCTATATAAATATAACGAATGAATAGGCCTACACCAGAAATATATTTTTTTACTAAATCATAAATTAAGAAAATGAAGAAAAACTGTGCAAAGAGTAGTTGAGTTTCAGTTCATTTTTGTGCTGCGCGAAATGAAGTCGGCAGAAAGCGACTTCCTATTTTTCTTTAGGCTTATTTTACAAAATCACAGAGAATTTGTTTTTTATTGTGAATGTACACAAATAAAGGCAAACCTTTTACAATTCGGATTATATTCATGACTATAAGGAGTCCTAAAAAAAAATAAAGTGATTGCAGCCGTGCAGCATGCGCACACACAGTTGACAATGCAGCCTGTTTATCATAATAAAATACAGTCAGTCTTACATGAAGGAAACACACACACACACACACACACACACACACACACACACACACACACACACACATACTACTCAGTTTAAATATTAAAATCGTGATGTTGGGCCTATGCAAAACATTTAGTTTCACGTGGATATTGGAACGTGAGTGAAGTAATTTGACATTCAAAAACATCACATATACGGAAATATTTGATTTTGTGGTTTCAGTTTCGTTTTAACCTAAATTAATTCGTTTTTGGCTTGTCGTTAATATTGATAGCTTCTTTTATTTTTAATTCTTGTTCTTTTCTAAATACTGTTAATTGAAAGGATTTGTTGTGGAGTGAGGGGAACTAAATAGCCTAGTTTACTGTGTTTATTAGCCTAATATTTGTTAATATTTTGTGTCTGCATTAGGTCTATTTCTGAATTAAATATAATCTTTTTTTTATACGCGTAGCGTATTTTAACCATTCAGCAAACCTTTTTAAACCGTTTAATTGATTATTAATCGGTCAAAATTAGCTGATACAGTTTGCTGCATTTATGCGCACTCAGAAACCGGTGACTGTGAACGAATCAGCAGAGCTTTTACAAGCTTTTGTCATCGTTGAATTTTTCTCAGACATTTCCAAACGTCGAAATTGGGTTGCGCATCTATCTGTGCATGATGGTGTCCAATGCCTCCGGCGAGTGGAGCTTTTCAAAGTTGGGAATAGTCAAAGGAGAGCTGCGGTCTTCGATGGGGCAGGAAAGGTTAAGCTTATGAGCATTGAGCATGAGCTGCTGCGCAGCCTTGACTTCACTGAAACGATCGAAGAATACGCGCTTGCAATAGGTTGTAAGTAAGAGTTATATGCTTAGGATAAGTTTATCTGGTTTAGATTGTTTCATTTTTCAGACAATTGATTTTTAATGTTGATATTACATAGCTTGATGTTAATCTCAAGTTGTTACAATAATAAGTCGTTATTATTATTCATGTTTAATAAAGGCTGGCTGATTGCGTCACTTCTTGGTCGGTCTGAGTGCGCGTGTATGTTGAGTGTCGAACGCACATGCACCAATGCCGAGAAAAAAAAGGCCCTTTTTGGGCTGCAGCATCAGACCCAGTTTGGTCTTAATCCGGACCTGGTTATGAATACAGTAATTTCTGTTTTGTCAGTAACATGCAGCAGCCGTGAAAATATACGATTATTTTATTTATTTTTTATTATTATTAGCTATTATTTTATTTTGTAAGAACCGCTAGCAAATAATCTGCAGGATTAACAACCCGATCTCACGGCAATTCGTAGGTGGTTTATTCGTACGAATTCGTACGACCACACTCGTTTTGCCAAATCGTCTGCTCTTATCACGGACAGCAACAACAATAACAGATAAAATAATAATAATAATAGCCACAGTAGTGGAACCTGTAGTCGTAGGCTAACACAGTGCAAGCCAAGTTGATTAAAACAGAATTTCTGATCGGGACAATAAAGGTCAAGCACATGAAGCAAAATATTGAAGAAAAAATAATAGGCGATAATATGATTGTTTAAAGTTAACAAATAAAGCAAATCAAACAGATAAAAATGTGGATGAAAGAGCAATACTGGCAATTAGCACAAAACCTCTGAGAAATTGGAGCACCAACTTGTAAAAGTGCTTAAGGTCAACATAACTACAATGCGTTCTTTGATTCTCGGTCTTATTCTGCCCTCTAGTGGATCATACTGAACTTAACACAAGCCTTAACATAATGAGACTTATGTCGAAATAACGACTTAATAAGTCGAAATAACGACATAATAAGTCGAAATAACGACTTAATAAGTCGAAATAACGAGTTATTATGTCGAAATAACGACTTAATAAGTCGAAATAACGACTTAATAAGTCGAAATAACGAGTTATTATGTCGAAATAACGACTTAATAAGTCGAAATAACGAGTTATTATGTCGAAATAACGACTTAATAAGTCGAAATAACGACTTAATAAGTCGAAATAACGAGTTATTATGTCGAAATAACGACTTAATAAGTCGAAATAACGACTTAATATGTCGAAATAACGACTTAATAAGTAGAAATAACGAGTTATTATGTCGAAATAACGACATAATAAGTCGAAATAACGAGTTATTATGTCGAAATAACGACTTAATAAGTTGGTTTTTATAGTTTTTATGTCGAAATAACGACTTAATAAGTCGAAATAACGAGTTATTATGTCGAAATAACGACTTAAGTCGAAATAACGAGATAAGTTTCCTTTTTTTTTTCTCCACCATGCGGTTCAGGGCTTCCGTACTTTATAAATATTTATTATTATAAAATAAAATATTTATAAATAAAAAATATAAAATCAAAGTTATAAAATATGACAAAAACAGAACAACATTATTGAATGTTAAAATTGACTAAAAATAACATGAAAACAGATAATAACATGAAAAATAAAAACTGATAATAAAATAAAACCTTTAAAATTATATCAATTATACTAAAATAACACTGGTCTGAAAGTGACTTAAATATTTTAATATCATGCCAAAATGGCAGATTAAAGCACATTTGTATGTGAAATGGCAGCCACATAATGTTCCCAGATATACAGTTTCTTTGCTTGAAAAATCAGGTCATAGCAGCTCAAGGTGGTCAAGCTGGTTTTTGAAACGTGATAGCTGTTACCATTTCGGATCAGCTTGACCTAAATGCTCTACCATGACCATTTCAGCCTTACTAGCATTTGGTCAACCGTCTAGAAAGACCAGTCTGAACCAGCCAATAAGCATAAATGACTAGTGTAGACCAGCTAAAAACCATACAAAACCAGCTACCATCAGAAACTGGCAGGCAAAGTAACAATGAAAGAATAAAATGAAGGAGGTGAAGCCCACCTGTGCCGTGGAGGGCAGTCCCCACCACTCTCACACAGCTGGGAACACGCAGGTCCCAGAAACGCACCGTCTTATCCTGAGAGCCAGATGCTATCATCCAGCCCCCCCATGTGTACAGAGACAGGATATGATCTGAAGAGAGAGAACACACAAACCAGCATATTTTTGAGGATCTGTGTGTTTATATAATATAAAATCTTTTTTTTTTTTTTGTGTACCTGTGTGTCCGCTGAGCGCATGCAGGCCCTGTCCTCTCTGGCAGTCCGTTGTGTAGATGTTACAGTCTCCAGCACCTGCACTGATTAAAATGGCCCCTCCACTCTCAGGACCCTCCATAAACGCCAGATCTCTGATGGTCCCATCATGCATACTAAACTCCAGATCAGGGCCTGAAGCAAAGACAGTCATTAGGCATGTTTCCATTACCCTTCAAATTGCGCAAATTAAAATTGCGAATTGAAAATACACCTAATGGAAACGCGTCAATTTCACAAAAACTCCCAAATATCGCAAAAAAGTTTTTACGCTCGCACAAGGTGGTTTTTCAGGCAATGCGAAAAAGGAATAATTCACAAAAGTGCAATGTTATTATTTTTTTTTTTTTTAGCATTTACAGTTCACATGGCATATGTAAAAAGTCATATGATCATTCTTCAATGTACTATAACCTCCAAGAAACACTTCATACATGGCCACCCTCCAGTATAAGGGGCTTTCACTACCATTAATGCTTAGACAATTTACACTGCACATGTCTGCAGTGCAGCGTGGCTCTGATACGGCCACTGAAGCTGATTACAGTCATTCTAGTCAATGCTTGTGTTTATACCAGCCGAGCCACGCACGTTTCTGAAGCACGTTTCTGTGCTTCTGTAAAGATACATGCATACGCCTCCTTTGAATAAATATAGCCAAAATCCCACCAAAATCCGTTGCCATGACTTATTGCGAGAGGCAAAAGATTACGTTTTAGTCGAGTAACATTGGTTAATGGAATCGCAATTCTTTTTTATTGGCATTTATAAAATATCACCAAAGTTTTGTGCAAATCTTTAATGGAAACGTGCCTACTGAAGAAGTGTGGATTTAAATATATAAATTAAAAGTCAACAGTCATGTAACTAATAGATATCACCATACTTCCCCAGTTGATTGATTACATTAAAAATTGTATTACAAGTTTTCTGAAATGTTTAAGTGAGTTCATTGTTCAAATGTTCAAATGAGATGTTATTTAATTTGCATACATTTCCAGAACAGAAATCAGTTCAAAATTGTAAAAAAAATTGGTTGACATTAAAGATTTTTACAGAGGGGATTTTGTATATTTCTTTTTATTATTCGATAAATCTGAAAATCTGAAAAATCTGAAAATTCCTAAAAATTTCACCATATTTTTGAAATAAGGTGTTTTTTTATATATATCCTTCATCAATTAATCATGATTAATCAGTTTTACAGCACTGCTCAGGGGCGGTTTTTATATATGTGTGTGTGTGTGTGTGTGTGTGTGTGTGTGTGTGTGTGTGTGTGTGTGTGTGTGTGTGTGTGTGTGTATGTGAAGATGAATGATATAAGGACAAACATGGTTTATGCAATTGCTACTAAAGTTGAGATTTCTGAGCCCAGGAAATCATTTAGGTAAAAGAAATGTAATTGAAATCTACAGAAGAAAATACAACGTTATAAAAAAGCCAAAAAAACTGTGTTTTTGTTTGTAGTGTGTTGCTTTAAGACTCATGGATATCTTTCTTTCTCTCACCTGTAGCGTTGCAGGTTTCAGGGTTGAAGGGTAGCACTTTGACGTATTTGTCGTTGGAGCCGGTGGCCAGTAACTGTCCGCAAGGGCTCCAGGCCACACAATATATGGAGCCTTTGTGATGCTTGTTCCTCTTAAAGCAGATTACAGGAGGTTTACTCGTGCCCGAACCACTGAGAGAAACAACAATACAACTACAGTATATCAACATTCAACGGCCAACTGAAAGATTCGGATTCTCTACAAATTAAAAGAGTAGTTCACCCAAAAATGAAAATTCTGTCATTATATACTCGCCCTCATGGTGTTCCAAACCTGTATGACTGACTTAAAAAACATTTTAAAAAAATATTTTGAAGAATGCTGGTAACCAAATAGTTTTGTTTCCAAACGTTTTCCAAAATATCTTATTTTGTGTTCCACAGAAGAAAGAAATTCATACAGGTTTGGAATTAGCAAGTCAAATTTGAATGAAACATTATAAAGACAAATATTTTTGTCTAGAATAATAAGCACTGATAAAATGTTGATAGTGAGAAAAAGAATTTGTATTCATGTTTTCTAAAAGGAGAAGTTTCAAACACTTCATAGTGTTTATAATCACAGTTTTATTGCTGAAATTAAGATTTTAGGTCCTTGCTTGTGTCCTATCATCTATAACGTGTTTGATCATTAAAGCAGGTTTTTATGCAGTGTGTGGGCCGCTGACCTCGTGTCCAGAGTGTCAGGATAGGCACACACACGCAGCATCTTAGAATTGGAGCCGACAGCGTATAACGTCCCTGTGGGGTGGAAAGCCACGGCCCGGACCGCCTGAGTATCCTCCAGGGTGCTGACCATCACAAACTTGGCTTTAGACTTATCTTTCTGCTACACACACATAAAAACACATTCTGTATGTGAGAAGGGTTAATTTGAAGATTAGGTCATATATTAATCTAGAACAATCCAGAAAATCCCTAATCTGGGTTTGATCTGAGAAGTTTAAAGAGCTGTAATTAAACCAACACTAAAGCCTTTAGAGAGAGAGACAGAATAAGAATGTTTTATTCAGTAAATGTTAACCCTGTATAGCCTGACATGTTTTTTGTTGAAAATTATATTTGATACATCAGGAGTATGATACAGGAGTGTAGTATAAAACATACCTGAGGAGCACTGGAAAAAAATATTCAGAGGCCCAAACTAAGCAAAAATATGCAATTTGGTGCAGTTTCTGATATTTATATGGCCAAAAAGATTAAATTCTGGCAGTTTGTATATCAATAAGATCTTTATAAGAATATAATGCAATGCAACACAGTGATGATTAAGAGATATACAAATAAACATTCCTCAAAGCGAAATCATATTTGATACATTTGAGTAAAAATGACAGTATAAAATGTATTCTTATGCTTATCTTGGTGAAAATTAATTAAAGATAACAAAACAAAAAGATATATGTAGCATAACCTGAAGGGAGTGTTTTAGAGCGATACTTAAAGGCCTTTTAACTTACTAAAAAAGTATATACTATCAATCAGATGACAAAAGGCAGGAAGTAGATTGTGTGCAACAGGTTTTTCAGCAACATTTATCATGCTGATAATTTAGAGGCTTTAGAAATTTGCATATCAATTATGATACAGTATTTGCTTTCCTGGATTTATTATGTTGATCTGTAGGGGGCACTGTACCTCTGGGCCTTTAGAGCGGGTCAAACTGCTATCATTTTGTCCAGTTTTGTCTCGCTGGGCACTGCAGGAGATAACAAGCTCTTTTTAAAACCCCCTTAAGAACCCAAACAGTAATAAAAAAAACCATTCCAATAAAATTTCACTTTTAAAAAACATTTAATTAAACTTTATATGACAAAAAGCTCATATTTCCCACCAAAGCAATCTTACTTTATGGATACTCTGAATTTTCAAACTCTTTTAATGAAGAAAAAATTATTTGAGTGTGAGACTCACCTCTGGGACAGTACAGGAGACTGGCTGGGCAGAGGGCAGGCTGCTTGACCTACTGACCTCTGAGGAGTGCTGGTGACCACATCGCTGGCTCCTCCACACTCTTCCTGTGTCTGTGGCGTGGCTGAGGCATCTCTCGCTACACTGTTGTTATTACTGCCTCCATTACATTGTTGAGAGAGAGCCTGCACCTCTTCTCCCAAATCATCCATTCCCACATTCAGCTCCTCCAGTCTCTGAATAGACCTGCACACATACAGTACACACAAAAACAGGAAGTTTAAAGTCATCTTCGAGCTAGTCTTAGTCTCAGGTGGCATGGCCATGGGCAGCCCACTGATCGTTCACTGACCACGTGATGTATACCACACACAACACAAAACAGGAGCTTTCTCAAAAACATAAAATACTAATTAAATTTAAATATAATTTTGCATTTAAATTTAAATAAAACAAAAAGATCACTGGATTAGGTGTATAATTTACCAACAATGTAGGAAAAAAATACTTGCAGAAGTCTTTATTACATGTGTAGCTTGTGAATAATTTTGTACTGCATATAAAGAAGATTAATATCTATAATCAAAACAATAAATAAATAAATAAATAAATAAATAAATACAGCTTATAAAATGTATTTGTGTTTACTTGTCCTTATATATATTCAAAATAATATCCTACATTTCTGTAATAACTCACTACCAGTAGACTAAGGCTTCTGTTGACAAAACAATGAATGTTTCTTCTGCCCTCCCTTCCCCTCTGACATGCTGCATTATTTATGGCTGTGACCTTTAATGATGACATCACCAGTGGAACGGCATGGTTCCAAAACCTCCCTCTGTTACGATTCAGTTTTACAAGTGTGTCGTAACCACAGCAACAGAAGATGAGTTCAGTGATTCTCAGATTTCAGTTTTTGCACCATTAAATAAACTAACTTTTCGTGTAAGGGGTAGGGAAAAAAATTATTTGACTGACAGCTCACACAACATCAATAAATATACTCCAAAAAAATCCTTTAACAAATCTGCAGATTCTCAGAGAGGATTACTGACACAGTTGGAGTCTGTTTTGTAAAGAGGGAGCTATTTATTAAAATCTATTTTAAAAAATAATCTAAAATCATTATGTTTAGGCTTTAACCTCTCCTTAATCTTGATGAATCTCTCATCTCTTTCCATTATTTGACACATAGAAAGAAACACACAAGTCCCTGGGTCATTGACGGTCATTGAGTGGAATAACCTGGTAACAAAAGAGGCTTACAGTCCACTAATAACTCACAATGAATTTCAAGGACACTAGGGTTCAAAAATCCACACTGAAAATATAGGATTCAAAATATAACTTAAATCTGGAACTAGAAAGTTAAAGGATTTCATAAAGCTTTAACATCAGATCGAGTGCTGTCAATAAAGCAAAGATGACAAACCAAATAAAATATTTTAAAATATATTTTTCATTCAAATTGTTGCTTATAATATAGTTTGCTGTAAAAACTAAATTAAGCATTAATTTATGAAACATCCTAAATAATAAACTACTCCACAGACTATCCATACACTACTCCACTGTATATTGTATATATGTGATGATAAACAGTAATTAATGGTATTACTTTAAAAATGTTGAGTCATGGTATAACCTACTTGTCAGACTGGAGAAGAAAATATGTCTTGGAAACCATGAATACAAGCTACTGCCCTGACTGGTAATAAATGAAACACTAGGCAAATGTAAAACCATGTGTGTGTACATTTATATGTGTTTGTTTTCCTTTGGGAATTCTCCACCCACTTTGAGTTCTCTGGCTGCTCACTGCACCATCTGTAAAACCCTGAGGTCATTCTCATCTACATCTCATTAGCTTTTCATTAATATTCAACCTGCCAAGCCTTTTCCTCTGCATCCTTTCCTTCTGCTTTTAGCAGCATCAGATTTCACCTTGTGTTTTTGTGTTTGTAAACATCAGCTGGTGTGATGTACGTCAGTGCAGCTCTAGAACAAGTGACCTTTGGATGTGATGTTAGTGGTGACGAGAAGCTTGGCTGACCTGGTAAGGAAGGTTTCTGTGAGGTTGTGCTTGGCGGTGGGCGGGGCCTCATGCTGCTGGACTCCGCCCTCTCGTAGCATCTGCTGGTAAAGTTCCCGCTGCTGCTGCTTCTGTTCCAGATGTTGCTGCACACGCATACGCTGGCGGTAATATTCCTGAAACTGCTCTGTGGATTCCCACAACTATAGAGAAACAGAGGAGACAGAGAAAGAGGTATGACATTGGTGAAGCCTAACCGAGAGTTAGCAGGTAAGCAGCTAATTGCTGTGCCACCAAAGAGTTCTCAAGCGCCCACAGCTGGCCGTTTTCAGAATAATGTCTGGCATTTTTTTTAGCTGGCTAAAAATCCTTTGGTAGACACACTGCTTTACTCTCATTTCACACTAAAAGCTTACGAGTAGACAGACGCTGAAGAGGAGTCACTTTCTGGACTGATGAACAGATTTAATACACCACAGCTCTACAGTGATTACTACCACAGATTAAAAACCTAGACAGGAAACTGTGTTATGTTGTCACAGAACTCAGAGCCTCTGCAATCAACCTTCTGTTATCCGAGATATCAACACATCCAGACTACTGACCACTGGCAACCAACCACATATTTCTTTAAATATATCCAAAGCATTTGGATGAAATATCAAAGTATATCAAAAATATCAATATCAAAGAAATATCAAATTCATCGGCCTATTAGATCCAAATGTAGTGTTAAAGTGTTGATATACAAGTAGCTGATGTTTTCTTTGTTATAATAACTTACCAAATAATTTTTAGTAAGCCTTAAACATTATTTAGGCATATAATATAAGACAATTTAGATTCCCAGAGTCATGGAGAGCATATCACAGCTGGAATGACCACACCAGTTTTCTGTAATCCACAGGATATGGACTAAAGGACCCTAAGTGCTTGTCATAACTAATAACTCATATTATCCTCTGCATGTTTGTGTGTGATCACAGAGAAAAAGAAGATGGGTGGGTTTCCTGATGGAATGTGACCTAAGGAGAACAGGGCTGTGCGTAACAGGGTAAACAGAGCAGAGGGTTCACTAGTTCACGCTTACATATTATTAGCTGAGGTATGAAATGCGTATTTGGCGTGCTGTCCGGGGAAGGGCTCCGAGCTCGGGAATGGCCCGAATCTACGTAGAGTACCCCCCCTTCCCCGTCTAGTTGTAAAGTGAACTTGAAGTGAGGAGTTGGGGTGGAGGAGGGATGCTGATAACCCGTCAATAGATAGAGGTAAGTCAGCGGTATTTATACTGTGGTATTGATTACTTGATTGTGGTCCACCGGTGTTGATTAGGCTAATTATCTGACGCGCTCCTCCCGAACCTTGTTAATAAAACATCATAAAGTGTGAAGCTGACTGGCTGTTCATGTTCAATGGTCCTGATTACACACAATCAGACTCAGAACAAAACTACAGGTAATTAGTCCAGAGCTCTTGATTAATATATATATATATATATATATATATATATATATATATATATATATATATATATATATATATATATATATATATATATAAATAAAAATCACCTCTTTAGCAGGGTCTTTATGGTTAAAAACTGCAACCATAAAACTTTTACTTGAAATAAAAATAAATATTTTATATTATAATAAAAAAAACTAGTTCAACTAGTACCCGAGGCAACAGATCTTTTACATTTAGTTTAACTTAATGTACTAAACTATATAGACATTTTTTTTCTATAAAATTTCAACTTTAATTAAATTTAAAATAAAAACTGAAAATATAAATATGAATACAAACTAATAGTATCTAATGATATTAAAACAATGCTGCTCTAAATCTCAACATTTTAATTACAGCAAACTAAATGTCATTATTCCAGAACTCTATTTACAACAGCCAATAATGGTGATCAATCTAGAACTCTTTTCACCACAACCTCTCACAGTCAACATTCTAAAACCCTTAAAACAAGAGGAATCCGTAAAGGTCAACATACTAGAACTCTTCACACAAAAAGAATGTGAATTTATCAATCAACATTCTAGAATATTTCTATTGACATTCCACCACACATGCCTAGCAACTGTAGCTTGGTGACAGCCAATCTAAGCCCTCTGCAACTACAGTATGCAGTGATAAAGTGGAAGCAGTAGCTGAGCTTGCCAGTTATTTATGACCCTGCTCAAGGGCTACAGGCTGTTTCTGAGGAAGGAGAAAGCACATGAAAACAAATACTGCTCAGACATATAATTACGAAGCATGCTGTACAACAGCTGGCACAAATAAATTAGAATGTCACTAAAAATTAATGCTTAATTGAAATATTATTAGAACTCAATTGTCCTGTGTCCAATACTGTTTAATTAAAATAAAGAACATCATTGACAGAAACGTATTGAGTGCTTTATCTAATGTTCAGGAGATATCAATGGATTTATTGACTGGCAAAGTACCTCATTCTTCTCGGCAGAACCAGGGGTTGAGGCATCCTGACCAGGGGCAGAGTCCGGGCGAGAGTTTTGAGGACCAGGTGAGCTCATCATTTTATCAGATGGAGTTTCAGTTCTGGAGCTGCAAGACCAGAGGTCCACATTACTCTTTTAGACACACACCTCACCTTTGTAATGACTTTGTTCTGAAAAGATTCTGCTTTCAAGTCTGTTCTGCCACACCCATCAAAATGTCTCAGAATTCAATATGCGTTGAATATGTAATGAACACTGCCGTTTTTTTACAGGGTGTTTTGAACAATAATACAATGCAACAACTAACAATACATGTGCACTACCTTAAAAAGTTTGGAATTAATAAAATATTTTTGAAATAAGTCTCTTATGCTCACTGACTCACCATTCTGTTGCTTAATATTTTTGTGGAAACTGTGATACTCTACCTTTCAAAAGTTCAGGGTAAGAAAAAAAAAAACAATATTTCTATTCAGCAAGGATGCACTGAATTGATCAAAAGTGACAGTAAAGGCATTTATCATGTTACAAAATAAATGCTGTTCTTTTGAACTTTTTTGAATAAAATATCATGGTTAAAAAACTGTTTTAGCACTGATAATAATATTAACTAATATTAATATTTCAGCACCACTAATCACTGATAATAACTGAGAAGCATATTAGAATAATTTCTTAAGAATCATGTGACACTGAAATAATGGCTGCTGAAAATTCAGCTTTGCCAACACAGAAATAAATAAAAGTTTAAAATATATTGAAGTAGAAAACAGTTAAATTGTTAAATAATTTTTCACTGCTTTTACTGTAACAGCCTTGGTGAGCATAAGAAACTTATTTCAAAAACATTAAAAAAAAAAAAAAAAAAAAAAGTACAAGCAGTGTACACTAAAATAAATCACCAAATTAATAAAGACATTGTGGTTTTAATAACTGCAGATAATCATCTAAAAATCAGCTAATTTGCACTGTAGTAGCGATATCAAATGGTGCCACCGATCATATTAAATATGTACAGGTTAAGTATTCTGGAGCTTGTTTTAAATGGGTCAGGCATCTCAAACTCTAATGCAAATATTTCAGGTGTGTCAGGTGATGTTTACCTTTCCGGTGACTCCTCAAAGATACTGTGACATCCTGAATTCTCCATCATCACACTGCGGTTCAGGTGTTGAAAATTAGCGAACGAGTGTGACATGGGTGAAGTTTTCCCTCTGCCCGTACCAGCTGCTCTCTTCTCTTGGCCAGAGAGACCGTAGGACAGGCCGTCCAGCGCTGGGTTCAGAGAGCGTGACATGTAGGTGTCTGCAGACTGCGGGCGCCGAAGAGGGGAAGCAGGGTACGGGGAGAGCTTGCTGATAAGTGGAGTGAGGAGGTCTGCATAAGCGGCTTTGGCAGGTTTAACAAGTCGATCCACATGGATATTCAGCATCTTCTGCTCAAAAGCGCAAGAAAAGACACTGGGCGACAGGTTCTGGAGCCAAGAAAGCAAGCTTAGGTCGAGATCATCGCAGCCGTTCCCGCACAGCATGTCTATTCCCAGAAGAATCTCACTCTCTGTGATCTCCTCTCCGGTGGCTTTGCTCTGGCAGAACTCGACGCAGCATTCATACAGAAGGCCTTTAATAAGAAGCTGGAATAGACGGTTGGAGCTAGCGCGGAACCCCGCCTCGCTCAGCTTTCGGTCAGCGGGAATAAACTCCGCCACCATGCCGCAGGCTTCCTCAAAACAATGCACGCGTGCTGTACTTGGGTTCCAGTCCTTGAACTCGGCATGGTTGGTGAGGCGGGGCAGCGTCAGGAGAAGGCAAAGCTTGCTGTAGTCGTCCTTTGATGGACAAAACTCTTCCAGAGCATGCAGACACTTCACAGCCTCCTGCATGGTCAGCTCCAACTGAACACAGAGAGAGAGAATGAGAGAGAAGCCAGAGCCATTTGCAAACAAGCTCTTATCGGTTTTTCACATGGTGCTACCATGGTTTAATGGACAAGATACTCTCTCAAGATCAACATCAATATTACTGGCATGTTTCAATTTTATTTGAAAAGCGCTATGCAAATAAATTTGAAATTATTATTATTGCAATTTAAACAACTTTTTTTCTATTTTGATGCATTTGTATGTAACATAAAATATAATTTATTTCTGTGATGCAAAACTGAATTTTCAGCAGCCATAACTCTATTGTTCAGTGTCACATGATCCTTCAGAAATCATTCTAAAGTACCGATTTGGTGCTTAAGACACAATGTACAAGTCTTTTCTGTCACATTTGATCACTTTTTAACAGTATTCACAATTAAAAAATAAAAAAAGCAGTGCCACATAATAAATAAATCAAACATCACATGGTGGCATCTGACGACAAGACACCATTTCTGTGTAAGTTGTCATGGTGACACTGACGTTACTCACATGTTGTGGCTCATCCTCAGCAGACATGGCGTTGTTCACGCACAAAGCTTCTAGAAACTTCTGTTTCAAAACAATGTAGCGGAACCTGAGAGTACATGGAAAAATGCCGCAATATACAGTCCGTGAAGTTAAACCAATGTTGCCTCATTTTATTGAAATATTCATAGAAATAATTTGGACTGCTCTTAATTTGGGCAATATCGCTGGTTTTATATTGCTATAGCCAGTGAACACTTAAAAATGTATTGTTTATGCACAAAATCATAATTCAAAATTCTAAAGTGTAGAAGACTAAATTTATTTTCTTCATATTTAAATGCAAGTAAACTTCTATTCGATACGAGATGCAATTCTAGAAAGATTCTGAGCTGATCTCTCACCTTTTCCTGTCAAATTTATCCAGACACTCAAGAGGCTGAATAAACTGTAACACCTCATCCCACTGTCCATCCAGAATGAGCTGCCTGCAGGCGGGAGGAATGGTTCAGGGCGAGACAGAGAGAGTTTAAACTTGGAACAAGTGTGGCTACACAATTTGACTTGTAATAGCACATTAATAATACCACCTTCCACAACGAACAATTCAGACAAGTTTAGAATATATTCAAAGAAACTTTTTCCTTGAAAACAAGTCAAAAATCAACATTTCATTATCTGACTGGTATTTTCATTGTAACACACTCAAATAGTACATCAGAGACGGAAATTAGCAATATAAAACACACTACAACTAAGTTTAGTAAGTTTAACGTGGTGATAAAGCTCTGAATAATGCCTAATCAGTCTATTCTGAGTTAAGCAGGGCTGTGGTGTGAAAGGCACCTTTGTTAATAAGGGGCCTGTTTTCTGAAAAGGGACCCAAATTCTCATGCACCGATTCAATGAGTAATGAGCAACACTCAGAGAAAAAACAAGTGAGCAATTTTATCACTTCAATGCGGAGTTCAACCACCATAAATATGCAAACTTATCCATTATATAAGGGGTCGGCAACCTATGGTGCATCGAAACATCAACACGGATAATGACCGACACACAAGCAATAGAAAAAGAGGTATATGTATTTTATTTAAATAAAGTTCTTTAAACCTGCATAACACTATTAAAGGGGTCATATAACGTTGCTAAAAATAACATTATTTTGTGTATTTGGTGTAATGCAATGTGTTTATGCGGTTTAAGGTTAAAAAAAACACATTATTTTCCATATAATGTACATTATAGTTTCTCCTCTATGCCCTGTCTTCTGAAAAGCATCGATTTTTACGAAGCTCATCGTTCTGAAAAGCGAGGTGTGCTCTGATTGGTCAGCTATTCAGTGGCTGAATGCCTCAAGCGTGTGACGGAAATGTTACGCCCCTTAACATATTTTGCCGTCTCCCAGGCCAGCAGCAGCACGAGACTCAGTCCATCTGCTCTGCTCGTGCACATCCCATCATCGCTTTTTTTTAGCAGTTCAGTCAATGTACTGTTAGGAGTAACTGAATAGTTAGGGATATTGGTTTATTTCACGTCAGAGGGAGTGTAATAGGCATGTTTATAAACCAAATAACAAGTTATTTGTGGATTAGTGCGTACTGGAGATGCGAACTGTTTCAAACGATTCAGATAGATTTGGTGAACTGGTTCGACTGGTTCACTAAGAAGATCTGGTTAAATAGAAATATTTGTTCGTGATCCGGACATCACTAGACGAGACAAAACGAATAAAACCCATTACAAATGAGGCATTTGTTGCATCCAGTGAGGACATAATTACTGATTATAATGACTTATACTGTCTTTTTACACGTTGCGTTGTGTATTTCGCTGCGTAAACATAAAACCATGTCTGCATTTGTGATCTAAGAAACAACAAACAACAAGCCTACTCTACTGCTCAAAACTCGCGTTTGAATCATCATTGGCAAATTATTTAAACATAAAAAAACGTACCAACAGGCTGTGAATCAGAAGCCCAGACTGTCCTTGCAAAGTTTGAACTGCCCAACTTTATAGAAACAGCCGTTGTGCCACAGACGCATTGCAGGCTACTGGTTCAGGAAACAGTCCTTATCCTCCATAAAATGCGCAGCACACATCTGAATATTTGGGTTGGACTGTTCTGGAACAGTGTTGAAATACAACTTAACCACAGATTTCTAGTCGTGTCCTCTTTTGGAAGACCAAACAAAGTTTCACTTCAACAAAACACACAGCGACTCCACAACATGGCAGCTGTGGCAACAGAGAGAATAAATGTTACGCCTTTTTTCTTTGCGTGAAAATTTGGGCGGTGTTATGCAAATCTTCCCACACAGTGACGTAGAGATGTGGGGGCGTGTTAGAACGAGCCGTTTTAGGGGGGTGTGGTTGATCCTTAACTTTTATAAAGAATATCTCTTTGGATTTGAGACTTTAGTCTTTGCAACTTTACAGTTCCTCTTTATGCACCAAGAGCTTGTAACACTCCAAAGAGAAAGGAAAAACTGAAATCGCATCATATGACCCCTTTAAAGTGTTTGCGCTAGTCAACAGACATGCATATGACTGCTGTATATACAAGCCGCCGAGAGCTCAATGCAGATCAATGCAGTGTTGTGCTATTGTCTAGGTTAAGTCCGTTTCACTTTCCTAACACTGCGAGACAGCTAACAGTTTATTTTGCATTTGGTGCTCTTAGTTTTCAGAAAAATATATTAGTGCTATGAAGTTGGAGATTTTCAAGTCAGTATACACTGTTCTTAACATTTCACACATGAATCACAATGACAGTGACAGTGATGTGCAAACTACAACACACACACACACACACACACACACACACACACACACACACAGGGGCATTCAGTAGGGTCAAACTGTAAATCTGTTATTCAAAGTCTAATTTAAACTGGAAAAACAAGCAAAACATTTTTAGGATTTTGAAAAGTTCAGAACTTTTTCTGAGAAAATTGCTTCAGAAATACTTAAGATTCTACAGTATTCATGTAATATAATCAAAGTTTTTGATTAATTATGTTATGTAACGTGGATCATCAGGTTTCACTTATAATATTTGTTCATTTTAACCTGCAATTGTTAAAAATGGTTATGTGGAAGGGTGGAGGATGGTACTGTGTTTAACCAGAAAAAGTAAAAATGGCACTTTAAGACCAAAAGGTTGCCGGCTCCTGCATTATCTGATAGGATCATAACGCCGTCACATTAAGATTTTAATTTTGATTTAAATTCAAATAAGAACTTTACAAATAAGATGTTTATGGATCAAACCTGAGGAAGAGCATGTCATCTGAGTACAGGCCGTTGATGACCCCGCTCTCCTTCTCCAGGGCCAGCATGCTAATGTGCAGCTTGCGGGAGCTCAGAAAGTCCAGCATCACCTTGATGATCTCCACTTCCTTTACATTTATGATCTCCTCAGCCGTCATGGTGGCAAACTTTCACAGAAACAATGGGAGAACGAATAAATCATTTAGCAAATGGTTTTATCTGAGAACAGTTGTAGTATGGACTTTCTCAATCAACCAGTGGTCATCAGGCCAATGCTAAATTTAAAAAACATGAATTCAGAAACAATTTTAATGGGAATTTTATACTCTCCAGATCTAATGACTAGGCTAGGCTATAATATAGGACTTTAGGGCCCCTCTAATCACAGGGCTAATGACAATGTTTCAAACTCCCCACCACCGATGGCAGTCCTGGTCCAACATTAGTTAACTACATTACTTAACACTTCAACATTTGCATTACTTAACATTTCAACATTAACTAATACATTACAGAAATCAAAAGTTGTATTATGTACAGTTGCATTTTTATTACCTAACGTTAACATAAGACACTGTAACAAATGTAATGCTAATGGGACCTTATTGTAAAGTGTCGCTAATAATGATTATTTATTATTTTGGTTTATAAAGCCCTGTAATGTACTGTAACTAGAAATCACTGCAGTGCTTAAAGACTACAAGTGAAAAAGTAACAACCTTAACTCTCTAATTTAAAATACCAAACTAAATGTTATGACAAAGAAAGGTCAACATACCAGAAAATGCAAATGAAAACACACAAAAGCTTGGGAGGTGACCTGCCATTCTACCAAAACAAAAACAGCCTGTTCCTCAATACTGTCACATCCAATCACATCACATTATCCAACTTTATCCAAAATGTGCACATTATTCCTGATAGCTAAAGGAATAAGTACTACATAAACGAGAAAACTATTTATTAATATTAAGTATTACCACAACAATATTATTCCTTTGAGAATGCTCTGAATATACATTATACATTCCTGGCCACCCATACATTTCTACAACATGCACAATGTAGTAGCTTATGAATGGCTTCAACCTTTTAGTATTACAAGCTCATTCTCTGAACCGCTAAGCCACGCCACCCCTAAACATGCACTATGGGAAACGCAGATTTGCTTTCTCATGCTTTCCCACCAGTGAACCTTACACGAGTTCATTGCAATACATCTATCTGACCGCTTACACTGATTATGTCCTAAATAAGCTCCATTACATCCCATCAGGCACCAGTGAGAGCGGATATCCACCCATATCCACCACCACAGACATATTCTGAAGCTGCGGGGGGAGAGTGTGTGTCATGCAGGCGGCGGCGCAGCAGCAGCAGCCTCCCCGGCCTCGCCTATCCTCAAAACAACGGCGATAACCGTCGCGACGAGCAATTTTAATCTCACCTGATAATCTCTGCATATAAGCGAAGTGCAGAAATCCTCTGTGGGTCCGCCAAGGGTGTGTCGACACGCACTGTCTAGTGTTTATTTCCTCCGTGTTTTGGGGCGAGAGGCTCTTGTTGTCCCTGCCGCTCTCTGGTTGTCAAGCACAAGCTTCCTCTGCGCGCTCCACCAATCCGCGATCACGCACACGAACCCCAGCAGAACCCGCCCCGGCCTTCACTGACCTGCGTGTTATCCAACAAACTGGGGCTTAATGGGGATTTGTGATTAGCAGCATTATGTACGTATCATACTGTGTGTGTAAACTAATACTAAGCCGACAAAGTAGCGGTTTATGGGGATGTTTTGGGTTTTTGTGATGGAATTGTCATGTTCTAATGAATTGTAAATTATTACAAACAACACACAAATACAAATAACACAATATACAAATAAATAACACACAAAAAATTAACAAAGTTACACAACTAATAACCGATATTTAATTCAAAATGTATTGCTCGTGGTTTAAAAGTTTAATTGGGGTTGAAAAATTTCTACTTAAAATTCCAAAACAATAGTTATATATAATAATTAGGGCTGTCAAATGATTAATCACGATTAATCACATCCAAAATAAAAGTTTTGTTTACATAATATATGTATGTGTACAGGGTATATTTATTATGTATATATAAATACACACATAAATTATATATTTAGAAAATATTTACATGTATATACATTTATATATTTATATTCTTATATTCTTATATTATATATAAATATATTTAATATATAAACATAACATATTCTTCTTAAATATATACATGCATGTGTGTGTATTTATATATACATAATAAATATACACAGTATACACACATATATTATGTAAACAAAACTTTTATTTTGGATGTGATTAATCGTGATTAATCATTTGATAGCCCTAATAATATTTATAATTTTTATTTTGTAATTAAATTTTTTTTAATAGTTATTTTTTGTAGTTAATTTCTAGTATGAATTTTATGAGTTTTTTGTGAATGTTTAGTTGTGATTGTAAATTCTGGTCCAATGCATCACTCTTATGAATCGGTTCTCTTAGAAGAATCAACCAGTGCAGTCCGACTTTTGAAAATATGACTCTTTTTGAACCAGTTCTTTTTAGTGAATCTAAAACAATACAACGCGACTAGAGGTAGTTTTTTTGTTATAGAAACAAAATGCATACAGCACGACCTCTCTAATGAATCACTCCTAAGAGCCGGTTCTTTTTAGTGAATCAATCATATTCAAAAGCTTTCAAACTAACTTTGAGACTTAAATCACTCACTGTATTGACACCTTAAACACAATATGTGTAGTTTTTGTTTATACATTAAATAATGAATTAAGTTAATGCTTAATCTCTTCATTTGTAAATGAAAATTGTGTTGCAGTTTAGTATTTTTTTCAGCTGTTCCATTAATTATTAAAATACTACTTGTAAGGAACCAGAACGGTAAAAAAAAAAAAAAAAAAAAAAAATTATGATTCACATCACTACCCACTATTGCACATCAAGTCATGATGTTATTACAAGTAGATAATAATATTGTATCATAACAGGGGAAAAATAGGTCAAACAAGTTTTGGTTGTAATTTGTAAATCTGTATTTATGTTGAGGTTAACATTCAAATGCAAACAGACAAAGCATTTGACGAAGAAACAGCGGAGATGACCTGGAAAAAGATTAGACAGCGTGTGGAAATGAACATCTCTCAGAACATCTTTCTTCTACTCTTATCGCGTCCCATCATACTTGCACTTGCTAAACATAATCTTTTTCATATGAAAAATATCAGTAATATTCAATGGCTTAAAAAATATGCTTAGTATGTAAAACTATATCTGTACAGCATCAATAAATTCAAACAATGATTTACTTCACGTAGTAAAAATAACAAATATCTTTCGATTCTTTTGCACCTGAAGACACGTGTTACGAGACAACAGCCTGCCCAAATAATCCCAGCTCTTAAAAATGCAGTTCATAATTAAAAATTAGTTACCACATGATTTAGCAATAATATGCACCATCTCTTTGAAAGCTTCATTATATGATATTCAATAAATCAGTGTTTCCTTTGTATTCATACGGAAATTTACTCTACTCAAACTGCTCTGTCTCTCTAAAATGTATGTTTCAAACATACATGGCACCCAGATATTCTGGGCCATGACACTAGTGATAGTGACATATAGCAATGTATTTTATCATTCTAACTAACATGTTTAGTTTTGGTCCTCCATCATGACTTTTACAACACATACAGAGTAACCCAAGTATGTTAATTTTATAGAAAGTCTTGAGCGAACAACTCTTACTGTAGCTAATTTTACACACGTTCCTGGAGTAGCAGATGTGCAACAAGAATAACGAATCCTATTCAAAATATAAAAACAGAGATATTAAATAAAGCAAGAAATTCTGAGGTTCCAGTACACTAAATGCTTCTTCAACTGCATGACCATCTGTAACATTAGTCTTCAAGTGTAGTATGTCCCTAATATAATCTTTTACATCTCCATTTCCGCAAACACAAAAGAAGCAGATTGTGTATTTTCATATGATGCAATGACTTGCTCATAAACTCATTAAGTGTGCGTTAAGCATTGCATAAAAGACACAACAAGACAAGCATAAGGCCACAAAATTTAACATGTCTGAAATAAAAATGACTTAAAAGCGCATCCATCAGTGCTGCAAACAAACACACACAAGTGTGTATGTGTACTGTTGAACAAATGAACATCCAAAGCCCACAAAAATGATTCCTTTACATTCAGGATGTGCATCATAATGTCCGATAGGCAGTGAGCTGTCAACTTATTTGAGGAGTTTTTTGGGTGTGTTTTGTTTCTTGATCTGCCAGAGGTGGCTGTAGATGGTGATGGCGTCCACACTAGCTGACATGGTCTTAGCGGGGATTTTGCTGAACTGTTTCTTATCTGAGCTGTATTTGTAGAGATTCTCAATCATTTTGGGTGTGATGGTCTTGGGCCCGATGCCAGCCAGCTTGTTGATCTCCTCCACCTCTGGATAATATGTGTATAGAGAGCGAAACTGGCAGCCAGAGTCTCTGAACAGAATCAGGAAGTTGTTGGCTTCGGTTTTCTCCATTTCCTGGGAAAAATAAAACAAATACTTACAAATATAAAATTATTATTATTCCCCTTCAGGATGACAATCTAGACCTCTCTGCACCAAGTAAATCAAGAGCTATTAATTTAAATAGGACTCATGTAATATCTTCATATTCCACAGTCCCACAATAGAAAAAATGAAATAAAAATGAAAAATATATTTGTTACGTAAAGTAAGACTTTTAATTCGATACATAAATTAAATAGAATTTTTTAAAGCAATGCTTGTGCAACATTTTTTCCCCCTCACCTCCAAGATTTTGTTCTTCTGTCCCTCATTGACGCGGCCCGCGAGGCAGCAGTGAGCTAGTGCGTTCTGGATGATGTGTTTATTTGATTTAGCACTGGGCTCCTTGTACAACTTTGGCCCTAGAGAGGAAGAGACATAAGAATTAGAGGAAGCTATCAACATTTGTGTGCAGGGGTGATAGGGGTCAGGCAATTTTATCAATTTTAAATATCAAAGTTGAGTGTATTCAGTTTAATGTTACAGTAAATGGCATACTGCTTGTTGGTAGCTGATATAAACACTCTAAAAACGTTCTACATAAAGATTTTAGGTTAAAAATGTAGCTATTCTACATTTTAAAATCACTTTTGTTGTTTTTGCAGTTCGTTAAAATTATTTAAAACAAATAAATTTTTTAAACGTACAAACATTAAATATACACTACTGTTCAGAAGTGTAGGGTCAGCAAGATTTTTGGAAAGAAATCAATACTTTTTTTCAGAAAGGATCTAAAAAAGTGACAGTAAAGGTATTTATCTTGCATCACAGGAATAAATTGCATTTAAAAAATATTACAATGGACAACAGTTGTTTTAAACTGTATTGTATTTCACAATATTACAGTTTTTACTGTATTTTTGATCAAATAAAGGCATTTTAAAAAACATTTTAAATTATAGTACCATTTAAAAAAATTTTTTAATAGTAGAGTATTTTTTGAATTAGTGTGGTAAGTTGATTGGTCATAAAGGGTGCATGCATAATAATGAGAAAATGTTAAATATTTTTAGATTAAATACAGCACGACACACTGCAGGATTCATGTCACCTGTGTATTCTGCGTTAGATGCTGCAGATGATGTTGTTGATTCAAGTTCCCAGTTCTCACCGTTTCCACTTACAGATGGACACGGTGACAGAACGCCCTCTGTGGACTCTGGCCTGAAAATACACAATCAGACACACTTAAAAAAGCTCCGAAGTACTAATTTTACTGGTGGCCTGTATTACTGCTGGAAAAAGCAATGTTTCATATAAAATCAACTGCTCAAAAACTAGTAGTGAGCATACAGTAATTCCACACACTGATGTTGAGAAGCTGAAGGCAGTAAAAAAGGAAGCGGAGAGTGGATGAAGGAGAAATTGCAACTCACTGCACTATGTTCTAGTGCAGTGAGCTGCAATTAAGAAGTAATGGCCAATCAGAACGTATGTGATGTTTTATACAGTGGTGCAGATCATGATTCTGTTGCAACCAGATGGACTGACAAAATGTCACTTCTTGTCATTTGTTGCTGTACAAAAACTATCATGGAAGTGGTATAATTTATCATTTACACCTGGTTAAAAGGATAGTCCAACCAAAAATTAAAATTTGGTTATTTACCCTCATTTCATTCCAAACCTGTATGGCTTTCTTTCTTCTGTGTAATACAGAAGATATTTTTTGGACCTACTGACTTTTGTAGGATTTTTTGTCCATACTATGGAAGCCAATGGGACCTAAAACCCTTTCGTGCTCTACAGAAGAAAGTCAGTCATACAGGTTTGGAATGGAAATGTAATTTTTTGGGTGGACTGTCCCTTTAAGACACAATGCTAAACTGAGTTTCATAGACAAGTGCTAAAAGATGAGCCATTTTCTGTTTTGTTATGATAAAGTAGCCAACAAAAAACAAATATATACTGTAATACAACAAAACATGAACACAAAGACCACCACTGATTGTTGTATAACAAATGATTCAGAGATGATAATTATAACAGTTTTCCATTAATATGCTGATGATCGAGTGAACTGTTCTGTCCCAGCGAATGAGTTTGTCCAGTGCCCAAGCTGAAATGACAAGCCATTGGGGCCCTGTGAGCTCATGACATGGGTATGATGCTGTCTGCAAACTGACCTTCCCTTTCTCCCTTTAGGGGAGCTCAGAAAGAAACACAGACTGCCAGGAGACAGTCTGCTGCCTCTGAGCAACCAGAGAAAAGACAGAGATACCACAGACAGAGGGTTATGAACAAGACAACAGAGATGTGTGTCAGTACTGATTAATACAAGAGTGTGGCATTTATTATTTAGACAAAAACTCATTATTTTCTCTGTTTTTGAATGATCTTTTACAGGGAAGGTAACAGTGAACTGGACATGGTCTCACCTGGATGTCCTCTTATCTGATTGGACACTCTCTGTGTCTGCCAAATTCAAGGAGGCGAGTGATAAGCTGGACACAGAATATCCACGAGGTCTTGACCCTGAACACACAAATACACACGCACATAATTGGCATACATTTTCTTTTAGAAGCCAGTTTCAAAAGCTCTGATATCACGAGAGCATATTACCTGTATTTAAATTAAATATAGTTTTTATATGATTGAAAATATAAACATTTTAATAAAACAAAATGTAGATATATAATTATTAATTAATTTTTTATAATACTAAGTACATTATAATAATAAAATATATAGATAGATTAATATTTATTTTAATAACCATAATATAAAATTAATTTTAATTATTAATAAGTAATATTTTAATAATTGATATATTGTTTAAAAAGAAGAAACAAACTGTATTTCCCATCGTACCTGTGGTTGTCCGTGCTGGAGGTTTTGGAGACTCCATGATGTCTCTGTGCATAGATTTGGGGCGTGGCTTCTTCTGCTTGACACTAGGGGGGCGTGGCTTAATAACACTGTCCATGTCATCCATCAGTTTGAGCTGCTTCTTTCTCAAACATTCATTTTTTATATAATCCCGTCTTGACTTCTCATCCTCTTTCTTCTCACGTTCCTCTTCCGCTTTCAATCTGATTAAGGTAGGAATACAAGTATGATGAACAAATTTCCCTAAAACCTTGCTTTTACAAGTTTAATGGCTTTTACAAACCATTTTGGATTCATTTATTAAATACAGAACCAAAATGAGTGAATGCTGGATGGAGCATATTCCAGTGACTAGTACTTTTAATTTGCGTCACTAACTTAAAATGCTTTAAAATATTAAATAGTAAATATTGCATTTTATTACAACATATTGTTAAGCTGTTGAGTATAAATGAAAATAATTAGCTCTTAGTTTATATTTTTAATAATAATAAACAAACAGATTTATTTTAGTGTTTATTTCTATCTTCATGCATTAAACATTTTAATAATCCTCTGTAACTGTTACTGCTTAGTCAAAATGCCAGTTTGTTCAGCTGCTTTAAAAACACTTTTTCTTAAAACACCTATATGTCTAGCGCACATTGATATCTGGGAGCATGATGTTTTGATTTAGCTACAGTATCTGTGATTGTGTGGCTTAGTTTACTGTGATCGTATAGTTCTCTGTTATTGTGTGATTTTGGTGTTTTTCTTACCGTGCTGCTTCTTTCTTTTGTTCCATCTCGGCCTCCTGTTGCTGTTTCTTGATCTGCATCTCTTTTTCCCTCCGTAGCCTTTTTTCCATCAGAGCTGCCTTCTTCTGTGCAATATCCTCCTCTGCGTTCAGGTCATCCTGAGTCACAGCAACACAAACAAACAATCATTCAGTCTGTCACAGAACCTCATGTGCAGCTGGGTGTACGAGAGAACATCTCTCACAGAACATTGTGTTGTGCTTCATGAATGATAGAAAACACAAACATTGAACTCAAACACGTTTTTTAAAATACAAAGAGTCTGTCTCAATGAGCGCTTGCTTGAGATGACTAGCACATTAAAAAGGGGTTAAAATTACAAAGACATGCTGAAGCCTTTGAACAGAGCACCATACACTGTCACCATTTGTGTCAAATACAAAAAATTAAAGTTTTTTTTTTTAATTAGCCCCTGGTTTTCGATATTTTAGAGAAATAGTGTCAAGTATGGCAGTAAAATCTGCTAGTTATTGTAAATAACCTAAGTGTTTAAAAGACACTTAGGCAATATACTATATTTAAAAGGCAATATATTTTATGTATAAAGACCCAACTGTGAAATTAATATTATAAATATGTGTAAAATATTAATTGGAAAATATTTAGTTTCTATTACTTTACATTATTACTTTTTTCTACTGTACTGTTAGCTATTTATTTATTTATTTAAATTTAAACAGTCATTATTTATTTATTTTATTCTACTTTTTTCATAATTTTAGCTTATTTATTTAAATTTTTTTTACACTGTTTCTAAACTGGGGGCCCCAATTTGAAAACCCCTGATTTAGACAACTTTTCTTTATATGTAAGTGATTTCTGCTCTCCAACTCTTCATACTTCCGATGTAAATATATGATTCTCACCCTATAGAAGAAGCCACAGCACATCTTCTGGTCTGGTCTAGATTCTAGTCCAGTCTCTGTTTCTTTGCTGCTCTCCAGATCATGTCCATCCAGAGGCTTCAGAACAGAGAGAGGAACCTCGATCAGATTCTTCTTCTCATGCAACTCATCTTCATTTGTGTGTCCACTGGCTGTTAGCGTCAAATGGTCCATTGTCGGCTGAGATAGAACCTCATATGTTGGTGCATTCATGATTTGGTTACTCTCTCCAACATCCTGTTTTTCTTTTCTCTGCTTTTCATTCACCTGAGCAGATGGCGAATTATCAGCTGCATCTTTGGACTCTTTCTTACATGACTTTTCTCTAGCTGTGTGGTCCTCACTCGAAGGTCCCTCATCATCTCCCAAATAGGCAAATGGGCTGGGCTGCGCTTGACTCTGCCAAAAACGTCTAAGTCGAGGCAGGCTGTCCACTGACTGTTGAGTGTTGAGCATGCGGCTAAAGGGGGTGACCTTTAGCTCGTTGGGCCTTGGTGTTCGTGGCGTCCTTGCGTGGAAAGACGCAGACTTCCTTTTGATCGTAGAGGGTGAACGGTGTGTTGTGTGTGGCGAACCGGTGGACGACAAAATGGGGGAGAGCGACCCCACCGAACCTCGGCCAACTAAGCTGCTGCTGCGCAGCTCACGCATCTGTTTACGTGGCGATGGCTCCGGGGGCGAAATCACCCAACTTTGGTGTTCAGGCATTTGCATGATGTGTTCCTGCTGCTGTGCCAAGCGCTGCATCTCCGACTGTAGGAAGCTCAGAGACGTGTTCAGGCGCTCGATGGATCGCGTATACTCCGCCAGGTCCACCTCCATGGCTGCTTCCTCCAAGGGCGATTTCGGCGGTGCGCCGTCAGGTCGACATCTCTCAAGTTTGGGATCGGAGTCATTTGAATTCAAAGGTGTCTTTAGTAGTTGCAGGTCACTGGTTTGTATTTCCCGACCATCTGGACCTTCACTGTCGCCCCCTAGTGGCGACACAACTCCTTTACGCCTGACCACATTGAGAAAGGCGGTCCTGCCCATGCGCTGCCTGTGACGCGTGAAAGCTGCTTCGACTTTCTTCTTGTGTGCCTCAATGGCTCTGCGTTTCTCTTCCAGCTTCATCTTCAACTGCACCATCTCCGACGCCAACAGGTGTGAGGTATCACGAGGGGAGGTGATGCGAGAGGGGCTGTGTGCATCAGGAGTATTCGAACGAACTGTCCCAGTTGCTCCTGGGGTTGTGACATTCAAGTCACCGCTCTCAGGGGTGTTACCGCCACTCCCGCTGCTGCGGCCATCGCCCTGGCTTAGTTTACGAAATTTCTGTTCGGCAAAGCTGGTCATGCGAACTGCAGAACCCAAAGACGACGCCATGCTAGTGGCCAGGGAGCGTGTTTCCAAAAGGTTTGGACACGGGTTGCCGGATATCTCAGGAAGTGGACAGGAACGAGCTTCGAAGTCCTGGTCCATGTCCGAATAGTCCTTCAGGGATGAATCCTCATCCTGTCCGTCTTGGATGTCTTCAGTACGGACATGGATTCCAGTGTCCATGTCAGTAGAGGTGGAATTTAGGTCCACATCTCTGGCCTTGGAAAGCGAGTCCTCTGGATCGTTTGGATCAGATGAAGAGTTGTGGGAAGACGGGCTGTGCAGGAAAAAAGCGCTGTCCCCAGATGGGGGCTCCAAGCTGCTGTGTGGTCGCTCAGAGTCATGGATGATCTTCAGGGCTTCTTCTATACTAGGGGTGTTGGGCTGAGCGTCATACGGAGGGCTTGGGTTGTCTGCTGATACACCATTTGAGTACCTGAAACATGGGATATTCATTCAGTTTTAGTGAATTTTCTGGAAAACTATTACTTCAATAAATTAAAGCTGTCCACTAATTATATAATAAGACAGAAAACATCTGTGAGGTTGAGGTAGTGACATTTGTCCTAATCTTTTTTAAAATATGCAGCCTGTGCTGAAGTTTCAATTAAATTTAGTGTGTAAGACATATCATTTACACACTGGACACATTGCATGTATGCAAAATATTGCAGTTTGGATGCTTTCATTGCAAATAAACTGGATTATCAGTGGGTACTGAATTGAGTATGTACTTGATAATGAGAATACAGCAGAAAGACTAATATCGTCACCTTTTTACAATTTTAGTATGGACTTAACAAAGGACTTGTATAGACGGTGTGTGTGTTGTTTTTATTGTGCTTTTGTCATTTTGACAATGTCCTTCTCCATGCAATTCCATTCAGTCAAACTTCTTTTGTGTTTCAAAAAACACACAGGTTTAATATAACATGAAAGTAGGTAAATAATGACAAAATTTTCTTTTTTGGGCAAAATGTAGCTTTAAATGTGCCAAAAGGAAAACAAAGATTTACCCAGTGTAGCTTCCAAGACGGTGTCTGCTGATGTGTCTATTGGATTCCTCGTCATCCTCCTCACGAATTTTGCTGTGGGCGTTCCCATTAACGGGCTGGAAGGAGAGGTTCTTCCGCATGCCTCGGGCTGCGTGGTGAACTTTAAAACCCAAACCTTCAGTGCTTGCCGATCGGCTCAGTCCACGTCCTGAAGAAGAACTCATGCTATCATCAAGTGGAATCTCAAATGATATCCCATGAGCTGAAGACCTGAGGTGAAGACAAAAAGTTACTCATCTGCAGCATGTAAAACACAGAGTAAGAGAGTCAAATGCATAGAAAGTTTGTAGAGTGCACAAACCGTTTCTCTTTAGGCCATGTCCCCACACATCCGTCCACATACGACAAGGAGGACGACTGCCTGATAACTGTTGTGAGAGAAAGAAATACCCATTTACTTACATGAAGCAGCAAGTACAAGTGTTAGTGTTTACAACTAAATAATAGTTCATCTACATTTATTCAGTGCATTCAAACTATACATTTTATCAGTATGTGTGTTTTACCAGATGAGCTACAGGATATACAAAAGTAATATGAGGTGCAAAATCTTTTATACGTTCAATAAAAGTGTGACTTAATTCATTTTTTAAAGTCTTACCTGAGTTGTCGATTTTAGGTTGTGACCTAAAGGAAGAAATTGTTTGGAATATAAATTCAGACTTGCATAAGCTCATTATTTAAATTCTTTGTAAACCTCAGACTTGCATTGTATTAAAGACAAACCTAGACTGGTCTGGACTGCCTGGTCTGTGGATCAGGTTTTGTTTGGTTATGGGAGCCATTTTATTGGACTGGGATGGGTCAGATACTACAAGAGAAAAGATAAACACAATTGGTCTTAATAAAATGCATGACATGCACACCAAACACAATCTCACCAGATGAGACAGACATTACCTTTGGTACTGAGTGTGCGGGGCTGAACAAAAGATGGTTTCACAACTTCACACCACCAGAATAGCTCTGCCATAAACACAAGGTAGTTACTCTGAAAACACACAAACACATACTAAAATTATTGAGAAGAAAATGATACACAGCAAAGAGAAGTAGTGAAGAGACCTACTGTAACTTTCAGAGAGTCTCTCTTCAGTTTTGAAGGGCCTGACATGTTTGTAATGTTGCTCTATAACCACAAGGTGTCAATGTTCTCTTATAGATTGTAATAACTTCAAAAAGTAAGATAATTGCTACTGTATGTATATACTACGCAGTATATACTGAGTACTGCCTGCTACTTTTAAAAATTGTGTGGAACAACAGTATGAAATATTAACCAGGGTATTCTTTGCACATAGAAATTTTGCAGACTACACAGTATTCATACTATATACGGCATAAGGAATAGTATGGCTGGTCATGTGATCTGAACATGGTGGCAGTGAAGTCTAGATTCTGATCACCCAATAGTCATCATAACATTCTGTTGTGACCGAACACACAAACAAAAGTTTAAGCTATTTAAACACCATAACTGTGCAAAATAAACTGACTTTCCTCAGTGTATAATGTAATATAGTGTGCTTATTGAAAACAACTGTGCAGCAACCCTAAAAAGAGTCTCTTTCAGTGCATTTAAAGGGTGTTCTGACTCAACAAGAGCAACAAAGCAACCGGGGCAGGCTGACACGTACAGAACAGACCCAGCACTCTCTGCTGATTTATTCAGTCCTGACACCTTTATTTCACCACAGTTAGCGGCTGTTAGCCTCACGAATAAGGCCTCATTTAGTGAAAAACACACCATTTAAACCCTAAATGACCAAAGAAATCAGATGCACCTTTGTTTTATTCAAGTACATGTGATTGGCTGAAACAACTGACAAGTATTTTAACCTGGTTTACATAATCGACTACAGACTTGTCTGACATAATGGCAAATACACAACTGCCAGTTTGGAAAATGTAACACATTTGCTTAATAGGTTATGAAGGTGGCTGTGTGAGGTAATGGCTACACATGGACTGTGTTTATCTAGACACACCACATCACTAATATAACTGTCTGAGGCGATCCACTAGGCAGCGCTCTCAAATACAGTACACACAAACAATGACTCAGTCATCCCAAACCGTCAGATTTAAAACACGCACTGGTCGGCTTTCCTTTCCTGCATCAGCCCTGCTGAAACTCCCTGTAATACTCCAGTGATCACTTATTCATCAACTATATTCAGTGGAAAATCACCACATAAAGTGCTCAGAATCTGTATCCTAGAAACCATAAAAAGTTTGCAACACTGAAACAAATGGTCCTATTCATTGTGATGAAACATCTGAGAAAACTAAATACTAAATCATACCAGGAAGAAAAAAAAAATATATATATATTACATACCATTGTCTTCTATAGTAAAATCAGCACATCAAAGTTCTGAAGAAAATCAGAGCAGTGATTGTCATGTGACAATCATTATCAAAACATGTCAGGATGAGCTATTAAAATTAAATCCATCAATCAATCTTTCAGTGAAATGGTATCAGTAGAGACATTTAATGTACATTTATTTATTTACAAAAAATAACGTTTCTTCTCTGCATTTCTTGTCTTCTCTATGTTGCTTCCTAATCAAGTTGGCAAATAAACCTGGCACTGTATATAACAAATATTGTTGGCTCCTTAACAAATTGCTTTTGTGGCTCTTTTGTCATTTTGGATAAAAGCATCTGCCAAATGCATAAACATAAATGCAGTAAAGAGAAATAAACTACATGGATGTCAGGCTTTACCTTGATGGTGCTGGAGGCATACAGCATATCCTCCAGAGTGAAGTGACAGCAGTTGTTGAGGTTTTCTCTGCAGAACTCCTGGATCAGCTGGAGATTGTACAGACTGTCAGCCAATGACATTGTTTCTTTGACACAGATATCTGGATGGGGTGGAAACAAACAACATAACAGCCAATGAGGTTATGAACCCATCTGAGGGGGAGGAGACAGAACTCAAGTAGAAGCCAGTGAAGATTCATGGGAGTCTGTGAGGGCGGGAACAGAATGTGTGATGTAACGAGCAGAATCCTCAGAGTCACGGGGTGGAGATGTGTTTATGGTTGAATAACTGCTCCTCTGTTCTCTCTCAAACTTCCATTCACGCACTCCTACTCGCTCCTATTCCTTTCGCTCATTTCTTCTTCCACCCTCATTTACCCTTATTCTTATGAAGAAATTATGACTTTTAGATAGCAAGGATGCATTACAATTATCAAAAGTGACAAAGACATTTGTGTTGTCATCAAGTGGCTTTAGTAGCACAAATAATTGTCTTTCAAATCAAGTTTAAATTTAAAGAAACCCTGCTATTATATCATTAAGTCGAATTTAAAATGAGGCAGAGACTTTGTGTCCTTCAAATGACTCTAAATATCTGAATGTTATGTTCCTGACATAAGGGACTTCAGAGAGAGTTTAGTGGATAACATAGTTTTCCTGATGCTGTTTGTGTGTGTATGTCTGTTATCTATGGGGGCAGATTCATCCTGCAACATCTGGACAAAACAGGGACTTATGTGAGGATCCTGTTTGTGGACTTCAGTTCGGCTTTCAACACCATCATCCCAACAGTCCTCCAGACCAAACTGACCCAGCTCTCTGTTCCTAGTTCTATCTGTCAGTGGGTCACCAGCTTTCTGACAGATAGGCAACAGTTAGTGAGACTGGGGAAATTCATGTCCAACAGCTGCTCCACCAACACTGGTGCCCCTCAGGGATGTGTTCTCTCCCCCCTGCTCTTCTCGCTGTACACCAACGACTGCACCTCAAAAGACCCCTTTGTCAAGCTCCTGAAGTCTGCAGACGACACCACACTCATCGGTCTCATCCAGGACGGTGACGAGTCTGCTTACAGACAAGAGGTTGAGCAGCTGGCTGTCTGGTGCAGTCTTAACAACCTGGAGCTGAACACGCTCAAAACAGTGGAGATGATCGTGGACTTCAGAAGAAACCCCCCTGCACTCCCTCCACTCACCATCATGAACAGCACTGTGGCTGCAGTGGAGTCATTCAGATTCCTGGGAACCACCATCTCTCAGGACCTGAAGTGGGACAATCACATTGACTCCATTGTTAAAAAAGGCCCAACAAAGGCTGTACTTCCTTCGCCAGCTGAGGAAGTTTAACCTGCCCCAGGAGCTGCTGAAACAGTTCTACTCAGCCGTCATTGAGTCTGTCCTGTGCACTTCAATAACTGTGTGGTTTGGTTCAGCTACAAAATCAGACATCAGAAGACTACAGAGAACGGTTCGGACTGCTGAAAGGATTATTGGTGCTCCCCTGCCCACCCTTCAAGAACTGTATACATCCAGAGTGAGGAAAAGGGCTCAGAAAATCACTCTGGATCCCTCACACCCAAGTTACCCCATCTTTGAACTCTTGCCATCTGGCCGGCGCTTCAGAGCCGCAAATACCAGGACAGTCAGGCACAAGAACAGTTTCTTCCCCCAGGCAATCTACCTCATGAACAGTTAAATGTTTCCCCACTTATACAATAAAAATGTGTAATATCCTTATATTTATTTGTTACCCCTTCATCCTAGTACATCCCTGCATCTTACTCAATCCAATTCCATTATCATTTATAGCACAATTGTTTATACACTTATTTATCTGCAAAGGGTTTTTATTTTTTTTTTTTTTTTTTTTGACTGTGTGTTGTTGTCTTTTGTGTACTGGAAGCTTATGTCACTAAAACAAATTCCTTGTATGCGCAAGCATACTTGGCAATAAAGCTCTTTCTGATTCTGATTCTGATTCTGATTCTGTTTGTGTTGTGGTTTTTTGTTTGGTTGGTTTTTTTTTTGTGGAGTCTTTTGTTGGGTTGTTGTGCTGTATCTCAACTACACCTCTCAATGAAACAAAAATAAGACAGTAGGAATACACTCTTTCTGATTAAAGTATATTGCAGTTTTGTTGGTCACTTCCCCAGACAATGTTTAAATGGTTCGCTCATTTTCGGAACACAACTTAAGATATTTTTCATGAAATCCGAGAGCTTTCTGACTGCATAGACAGCTAGGGAACTACCACGTTCAAGGCCCAGCAAGGTAGTAAGGACATTGTTAAAATAGTCCATGTGACATCAGTGGTTCAACCTCAATTTTATGAAGCTACAAGAAAACTTTTTGTGCACAAAGAAAACAAAAATAACAACTTTATTCAACAATTTCTTCTCACATACACGCATCCTTGTGGTGCTGCTGATGCAGGAGCCGGCATTCTGACGTAGAACACATGCATCATGGTACTGTAATGAATGTGTGGTGAAGACTGACAAAGAAGATAAGAAATTGTTGAATAAAGTCATTATTTTTGTTTTCTTTGAACTACTGATGTCACATGGAATATTTTAATGATGTCCTTACCACCTTTCTGGGCCTTTAACATGGTAGTTGCGTTGCTGTCTATGTAGGGTCAAAAAGCTCTCGGATTTCATCAAAAATATATTAATTTGTGTTCCGAAGATGATCGAAGGTCTTAAGGGTTTGGAACGACATGTGGGTGAGTAATTAATGACTGAATTTTCATTTTTGGGTGAACTATCCATTTAAGTCTAGTCTGAAACTACACAAGAATTACATTTTATCAGACTTAGTACAAGGTTAGAAAATCACTAATAATTGTGCAGTTGAATGTCAGAAATGTAGTCTAGCAGTGCTATGCAACAACAGGCCTTAGTGCTCATGCGGGTAAGACAAACTTTAGTCCAACTCATGCCGTTTCCTAGTCCTGCCATCCTCTATAATTGACTTTAGAACCACTCAACGTGCCAAGGCCCTTTCCTAACATGTCATCATGTCATCACAATAAATTGTGGAACGCATTCACAATATAGTATGAGAAGGCTGAACGTTGGTAGGAGAAACAGCTCCATATTTCTCAGTGTTTACTGCATAAGTACCTTCCAGTGGCACAGCATCAGGACAGTAGAAGTGCAGGAGTGCAGCCAGTGAGCAGCCGTCTGTGTTGTCCTTCAAGAGATTGTCCACCAGGGGGAGACAAAGAACCGGCCATGCTTTATAGTCCTCTCTCCTGTACCGCCCCTATGGATTACACACACAGAATGGTTGCCATAAGAGCAAGAAACAGACCCAGTTAGTCAGTTAAGGGTCACACACACACACAGCAAAATAATTTCAGCATACAGTGACAGGGCTGATGTAAAGTTACTCGAAATGCTAAAGTTACAACCACATGCAAAAGGATACAAGGAATGTGAGATCACCGCAGAAATCTGATATCTTCTTCATATGTGGTCTGTATAAGGAAACTTAAAGGGTTAGTTCACCAAAAAATGAAAACTAGCCCATAAATTATTCACCCTTCTTACAGACGAATCCAGTCGGAGTTATATTAAAAATTGTTTTATGTTTAATTGCACTCAGTGGGTGTTGCAGTGCATCAGTCCAAAAGAAGTGAAATAAAAGGTGCCCATCCATAATAAAAAATGTCTCACAGGGCTCCGGGGGGTTAATGTTTTGAATATGGATATTTTTCTTACAAAAACACATCGATTTGCTACAGTAGGCCTTTGTTCACCCCCCAGAGCAGTGTGAAACACTTTTTATCATGGATGGGCGCTTTTTATTTCACTTCTTTTGGATTGAAGCACTGCAAAACCCGCTGACTGCCATTAAACAGCTTGAAAAATCATAGACAATTTTTAATATAACTCTGACTGAAATCGTCTGAAAGAAGAAAGTCATATACACCAAGGATGCCTTGAGGATGAGTAATTTATGGACTAATTTTCATTTTTGGGTGAACTAACCTTTTAACATCTCTTGTGTCTCTCAAGCTTAGCATTTCATCTCTAGCTTATAAAACCTTAAACATTGATATTTGTGTTTGGATTAATGGATTTTATGGTTTTTGGGTGAGTTCAAGTTTTTTTGTGGTTTGGGAGGGGCAAAGTTACACAATAAAATTGGCCTGAAGGCTTGTGAATATTTCATAAGCACTGTGCATGTTCATATGGAAGTATTCCTCAGCACAGTACATTAATTGTGACTGTTTTTCCATGCCAAATAGAGTAAGAACAAGCTGCAAAACAGATCCCAGCACTACATGAAGGACAGAAGACTTTTAGTTTAAGTACTGCTGAAGTTTTTATTAATTCTTTTTTCATGATGCAGAATGACATAAATTGCTGTTTCCAAAATAACTTCCTATTTATATTCTGCAATTTCTTTAGATTATAATTTCTATAAATATATTTTAAATATAGTGTATTCATTAATTATTTTTCAAAGGTATTTTGAATAAATCTGAGAAACAATGCAAATTAAATATTAAGTGCTACAATGGTATACAGTAAAGGAGCTTTGAAATGTTTTTATTTTCACATTATTTTCAAATGTCTTCATTAAAGCTTTATCTGTGGATTGACTTTGGTAGACTTTTGGTTTTTGACTTTTGTCCCAAACATTTGCAGGGCAATTTATGATTCAGCGGCACAGTGAGGATGTCTAACCTCAAAGGAAAGAAAATTCTAGTTTGTATGAGCCCATGCCATACTGTAATCAATCACTTATTTAATATTCAACAGCATGTAAACATAAGTATAGAATAGCTGTTACAGAGTCTATTTTTTAATGATTGTCTCCTCACCTTTTGGACAGTGCAGGGTTCTTCTATATCTCGAACTCTTTGTTCTTGGGCCAAAAGGTCTCTAAGATGTTCATTTACCTGCATTGGAAAATGAATGTGTAAAATAATCATGTTGCCCACACAGGGACACACAAGCACAAATAAACAGATTTATTTACAAGATTTTTTTGTGCATTTACCCCGTAGTGTAGTGTCAATGATCTTTGAAACTAAGAAGTACTGTGTGTGGATTTAACTCTAATATGTCTCTACTTGTCTTGTCAGCTGGATGCTGGGTAACACATGATAAGAAAAAAAAACAGGGAGGGACAGAGCTTAGAGAGTGTATTCATACTCTATAAGAGGTAAGATAAACAACAGAACATGAAGAGTTTACTTGCAAAAACAGCGTTTTTTTTAATTTTCAAAAATCATGTTTTTTATGTTATCATGTTTTTATTGTGCTGTATTGTGTTACTTAGCTTTCCCAAACACAGCGCACAGAGGACAAGCTAGACACAACAGTGGGAAACAAAGACAAGCATGTCAACAGATCAAACACAAATATCTAAAAATGCCAAAAAAAATCAAAGAAAAAAAAATCACATAAAAAAGAAAGTACAGAACTTAAAAGTGCTAATTCTAATAAAATTGGGAAAAGATTCTATGGATAAAACCTCCAAAAGAAGAGCCACAACCACAAAGGAGCCCCCTTCACAAAATAAAAATATTCCACTTTCAGGAACTTCTAGTTGTACATCTTCACAAGAAACTGTACCAACAGAGTCAGCTGACCCAAGATCATCAAACATAAATGTTGATCAAGTAGATGGAAAAGAAAAGCACATGAGGAAGTCTGGATCCACACAACACTCATGTACTCTCTATCCATTTGATCAGAACTCTGCTTCCCATCGATATATTCAGAACAATACTCTACCGCCAGAGACGGGACCAGGTAAACTGACCGATCCAGTTCAAGAGTATACATTTATGGGCAGAACAGATGACATGGATGTGATGAAGAAGAAGTTCAATAAAGAGGTGTTTTCGGTTTGGTGTAGCAGACTCCAAAGATTCACAGTATACTCATGCTGAGATTATTGGGGTCAGTGTTGACAAGAAGGACACTATCATTGATCATTTTAACCAGGGCATTAAATCATTCTTTGAAAAGTACATGGATGAAGCAAAGGCATGCATCAGGCAACCCTGCTTTGTAGAAGTGCTCTGCCCTGACGGCACCCTATCAGGCAAATACTATGTCATAGAGGTGTATTTTGTTCCATACCACAGCATAGTTCAGGGTAAGATGTTTAAAATCCATACTCTGGATAAGGACAATCAATGGAAAAAGAGCAAAGAAAAATCACTTTTCATCAGAGATGGAGCTGCAACCCGTGATATCTACAAAATTGGTAATCAAAGAGACTTGGATAATGAACTGACACAAATAAAGGACCGTATAAATGATCTGGACAACAGGAGGGAGGAGGCAGAAAAAAGATGTAAAAGCAAAGGTACATCAAACCAGGGGGAAAAGCTGAAGAATCTGCTGACATGTGGAGGAAACAGACTGGATCACTATGATTATTACATTATTGTAACAAACAAAGTCACCCTGAACAACTCCAGCAAACTCTTTCATCAACCTGGGTGTGGCAGCACCACCATGGCCATGCATGTGATGTGGAATCTTCGAAAAGAATTCCGATGAGCAGTGTTGAAAGACAACACCATTTCAAAGGAAGTAGAAAAAGTGAGCATTCATTAAAAACACCAGTCCTGCTATTAGAGGAATCCTCAGAGGAAACGGAAAACACACAAGTACTCAAGCACTCATTGAGGACCATCACAGGAGAAACAGAGGCAAGTGTCATCATCTTAAATTGTATACGTACAAAAACCCCACAAGACAGACACAACAAAAGTGTTGATCAAATTGAGTTCATTACAGAAAATCTATCTGACAAAGAAAAATGTTCTTTTGAACTTAAACCTAAAGAACTTCAAGAAATAAAGTCTTTCACAACTGAGAACTTCTACAGTTTTATGATCATGAAATTGAATTTCGACCCTGAGTATGTTGCAAATGTTGCAACTAACATTCTAAAAGATTTCAGAGTATCAGAGAGTAAACAAACAGCTCTTCTGCATACTGGCTTTGCTAAATTCATATGTTGCTGAACCAGCTATCTCAAGATCTTTATGTGAAGATTTTCTCGGCATCAAAAGTGCATTTTGGGGAAGAGAGTCTGTGCTGTAAAAAAAATGGAGCCCTAATCCTGTTTGCTGATTGAATTTGGGGAAGAGGAATATGGGGGATTCAAAGCAATTCACTTTGTTCATCAACATCTTGCAACAGAATGTGTCAAACAAATAGAGAAAATGCATAACTGCTCCAGAGCAGACAGTTTTTGACATGTTGCAGTGTGATGCCTTTTTCAAAACTTTTGCAGTGAAAGATGTTCTTGTTCAATCAATGAAAAGCATGCTGATCACTCGTCAACGCAAGACCGAAGGGGATGAGAAAGACACCCTGTTTCACCACTGATAGAAGACATAAACTCAGGAGAAGATGGTCTGAATAAAATACAAAATATTTTTTGTATTTTTGTATTATAATATATTGGAGCTTCAGAAAGGTTTGATAAAGACTTCACAATTCCTCAAGCTCTGGCAAGACATTTGAACCTGAAAGAGAAGAACTTTGCTGAAGTTAAAAAGTGGGCAGACCATGCAAAAGCCATCAAAGAAAATTCCTACACTGTAGATACAGTTGGACAAGTTGCAAATAGTCAATTAAAAACTTTACACAAACTGGAGTGTAAAAAGAAAAAGAAGAAACCAAGCTAAGCTGAAGACTTGAGGGAATATTTTGAGTTAGCAAGCACAGCCACTGAAGCTTTCAGAAAAGCTCAAACCTTGGCAAAGACAGATGATGCCTTAGAAACCGAAGAGGAACTCCACAGAAAGTTGAGCCCATATAATATATCTGGCTACATTGGTGAAATCGACACAGCCATGACTGTTTTTGACATCATCTTCTTGCACATTCAATCCTTCAGCTGATTTGCTCAAAATCAAAGTTAGCAAAATCCCCAGAAGAGCTCAATGAGCTTTTAAAAGACATTCTGCAAGATGTTGGTACACAGCACCAATACCCAGAGCCTTATTATCTTGCCATACTGTTACTCTGGCCAGGAAAAAATGTCAACAGCAGTGGAATTCAAATATATGTTGATAAAATCAGAAGCTCAGCAAGAAAGAATCTGTCCCATATGTGCCGAACAAGGTCAACCATTGCACACTTCTTCTTGAGAAAATCTGATGGTATACAGAGACTGGTGGCAAAATTTTCCCTTGACAGATCTGAGAATGTCTGTAATGTAAAGAATTGCAACATTCTCTGGTAAACAGGAGAAATCTTTAAGGAAACTCCAATAAATAGCATGCTCCTTAGAGTAAGTGGCACAACTGAACAAGTTGAGGTCTTTACAGAATATGGAAATCTTAAGATCCCATTGCGTCTTGCATTTAATGGTGGAGTGAGAAGTGGCTACATACTACATACCATACCTGGCGGCCATTCTGAAAGCTGCCTGAAAACTTTTACCAAAAGAGGAGCCCTTTAAATGTAAATTATTTAGATATTTAAGCATTTATTTTGGGTAAGTTTCACTACTTACTGTAAAATTAAGAGATTAATGTTTAGACTTTTGCATATTATATCCTGGAACTTGGATGTGGGAAATAATTACAGTTAGATCCAAAAGATAGTTTTATTAGCGCAGATGCTATAGATACAGTGAGCTGACTAGCTGTATAAGATTGTGTGCTACGCTAATATATTACTTCATAGGCATTACTAACTTGTATTTTTAAATCCATAATATTACAAATTTACAGTTTATTGCTGGTCTGTGGTTTTATACTGTTGTAGTTTTTTAGTATTTCATATTATTTTAAGGTGAGCTTAAAGGGTACACTACTATGGAAATCACACATAATTTCATAGATATTGTTAATAATAGTTGTTCATAATAAAATATGTATGAACTTAATACATGACCTAGATTATTTACTTTGCAAAATCTTGTTTTATATTGCATGAAATAGATTTAAAACCGCTGCTGCTCCCATTAAGCTCAGTGTGCTATTTTTAAGATCTTCCACATTGAACGTCTATGTAAATATTTCATAAACAGACTTTAAATATTAACTGATGGTTGTCACCTTAAGTTAAATTAATCGATTTTCTATGGATTCTGTCAACTCAAATCTACAGACTGGCTCTGACCTTTGACAATTAGCATCCACTTCTCCAGACTGTAAATCGGTGGAAAATCATGTAGTGTATTCCAGCCTCAAGAGACTATAGACAAGTTGACATCCATTTAATAGAAGACTTCATAATAAGCCTAGTTTCTGTGTTCATCCCCATGAATGAAATGTTTTATTGGTTTGTTTTATTAGATTTTTGAATGTGTTAGCTGAACATGGACTAGTGTTGCAATGTGCTTAAATGACACTTCATTATGAATATACAACTGATCAAACTGAATGCTTTGTTGCTTGATTTTAGTGTTCTACTTTTCTTTGTGATTGACTTTGTACCTTCAAAAAATATTTTTCAATTATTCTTTAAAAAAGTTGTATAAAATAAACAAGAAATGTTTATAAAACATGATGTGAGCTTAATGGGAACAGGTGTGCTTAAAGAGTTCAAAAAATTAACCATTAAGCACAACCAGACTTCGTAATTTTCCTGCTTATCATGTGGCCACTTGCCAGATAAATAAATAATTGAATGCCAATATTAATTTGACATTTTAATTACCTCAAAATTACTTGCAATAACCACTTGAGCGTTCTGTTATCAGTTGTAGCGGTTGTGGTTGTAGTTGTTGTCATGCAATAACAGACCACTAGATAGAGCGATTGAAGAATCAGAATTGTATTGCAGGGAGCCGTGTAGAAATATGAATGTACGATGCATGGTTCTGCTCTAATCAAGTTTGTGAAAGGACTGCCAGTGCCAGGTAAATGTAAAGCAAATGATGAATATACGTAAAGGGGTGCTATTATGCTTTTTCACTTTTTGAATTTTAGTCAGTTGTACAGTAGTATGTATGTTTGGGTATAAAAAGATCTTCAAACTTACAAATATCAAAGTCAGGGCAGTACTGAAACACTATCTAAACTGTTCGCCAATCACAACGCACTGGGACAGCTAACCAATCAAAGCAAAACAAATTCAAGACATTGTAAAGAGCATAATAGGACCCCTTTAATATTCACAAATACCAAAACAACGTGTTTACTCCAGATGTGAGTGGTACAACGTTACAAAAGCAAATAGAACCCAGTGATTTTCTTTTAGTGATGCTGTGGATGCGGCGCATGACATGACAAATCCATGATTGTAAACTGATGGCCCGTTGTATCTCTGTGTAACTCCTGTACTCTGACACAAAGGACAATTGGATTTTGCAAATTTGCACTTTCACATCCAGTTGACATCAGCTGTTGCTTGCGGGCGTCGTGTCCAGTGTGGTGAAAAGACAAGAAAATATGACATGGCATATCTCACCCTCAGATTCACCAGTACAAAGGTGGGTAATAAAGCCGAACAAGTTAAAACTGCAAGTAGGCTAGTTCAGTAATAACAATATTTCAAGTAGTCAGCACAACTGCTTTCAGCATTAAAATAATCAAAAATGCTTACTGAGCAGCAAGTCAGCATAATAGAATGATTTCTGAATGATCATGTGACACTGAAGACCGGAGTAATGATGCTGACAATTCAGCTTTGATCACAGGAATACAGTAAATATTAAAACATTCAAATAGATATTTTAAATTGACACTTTTCATAATATTACAGTGTTTTCTGTATTTTAATAAATAAATGCAGCCTTCGTGAGCATCAGAGACTTTCCAGTAAAAAATAAATAAATAAAGTGGGTGTGTTTGGGGGGGGGGGGGGGGGGGGGGGGTGTTTGAAAATATTTTGCAATACAAAAGGGAGGCCCACAAGAAAAAATTTGAGAACCACTGATCTAGGGTAACGTTAGAGCAAGTGACCATGTAAAGTTGCAACTGTTTACATGTTTCAATGATAAGCCATATTTGATGTCTATAAATGATAGGTGAACATTTATTTGGATTTTCTGCCGAATATACTGTAATTACCTCAGGGACCAGCCATTAACGATCTGTCCATCACAGTCAGTTTTTTTTTTCTGGGACCACCCGAATAATACAATTTTAGTTGACTAAGCCTCTATTGGTAAACTAACGTTTAAATGTTTAACATTCAAAATATATTCCTTTGTCAAAATATTCACTAAAATTTACATGTAGGCAATTTACATATTATAATGTGAGTTGTAGGGATCTCACCTTGTTGATCCATGTTGTCACGGCCTCTTCAGCATCATAAGGGAAGTCTTCCTCAGGAAGGAAAGGAGTAAATTTCTGTATGCAGGTCAGCACTCTCTCCACACTGACCATTTCAACTGTGTACGCCATCATCAGAGTGTCAATCAATGCAAGGTGAGAACTCTAAATTGACAAGAGAAAAAAGAGTTTGTAAAAGGGACCTAATTTACAAGTACAAGGCACAAATAACATAATAAATATGTTGTGCAATTTTATGCAATTTTATTAGTTTTTTCATGCATTACATATCTTAGCAGAAGGTCAAAAACAACGTGTCTGCCTGCGCATGCAACATACATGCAACTGATGATCTACTGCCATTTCAAATAATATAAGAAATACGGCCTCTTCCTGTCTGCTTAGTCAGACTCTCACCTCTAGAGGGTGCTATTGAAAATGTGTGGATCAGAGACTGAGGAGTGAGATAGTACATTACATAGTACATAGGACCAATGAAATGGCTTGTAAGAAAACTGCAGTTTTCATGGCATAGATGCACATCAACCACTACAGTGGACATTAGTGCATCATCCGATATATTGTTTTTTTTTCTCCAACCCAAGATTTCAGAAGGCTCTTGCAGGTAAAAAAAAAAAAACCCTTGTAACGTCAAGTAACTTCTTAAGCTGTCATATCATTGCTACATTTTCCAAGTACTGAATTTATACTGGGAGGAAATTCTGATTAAATATCTGTCACTAAATTGGACATCATGCATTACTAGCTATTGTTCAGTTACAATAAATACTATTACTGTGACCGTTGTTCTTGAAAATAGAGCTCAAGAACAGAGCATTCCAGAAAGGCCTACAGGATAGCGGAGGAAAGACCATCTGAGTCAACTGAGGATGATGGTAGTGGTAGTGAGAAAGAATGGCTGCCAGAAAAACAAGGACTGCACTGTAGCTATCCTTTGAAACTACACTACCAAAGAGTGAAACAGAGAGTATTTCTCAATTGCGTTTGCAATAATTGTTGTAATATATTTTATAGTTTTCACATGATATTATATCATTTTATTATTATTTTATTATATAATATTATATCATCTGCATAAGAGCCTTAAAGAACCCTAAAACTAAAGAAGGAAAAAACAGGATTTCTTTTGAGTGCTTTCAGCCATGTTGAGTTAAGCCCCATCCTGGATCTTAAAATCTTACATTAATGAGATAATTTCCTTAAATCTCCTTAAATTAAATCGGCTAAATAAAAAAGCAAAAAAAAATCCCCACTCCATGCACATCTTAATCTGAAGGAGATTCTTTGATTATACACGTTTGTTCTTACTTAAGCAATATATTTCCAGCATTTTCCAGCAATAATACAAACAAAATACCAATACAAACATGATAAAAAATACAAAAATGCTAATGCTTGTTTAAATACACTACAGTTATCTTAAGGGCTATGAATGGTACTACCACTTCTGGTCTCTGGGCAGCTCCTGTGGAAATGTCCTGGAGGAATGCCTGACCAGAACTCCATATTGTACTTTCCTTAAGCCCATTTACCAATATAAAATGCTTAATTACTATTGCAGCCATATCTTTGGATAGTGCAGCAGTGGTAAACCATTACTTGTGTATTTGTAGAGTTTCTTAGTCCCATGTAATTGTGCCTTCCCATGTGAAATTATGTTATTTCTATTATGTGTTACATATTTATTCTGAGACAACATAAAGCAAATACCTAAACGTGTAAATCTGTAGGCGGTGACTGGCCTTAAATCTCTTTGGCCAGCTTTAACTTTCTGATTAAAATTTTAAAAAGGACATGTAACTTAATCAAACAATCCTTAAGCTACTAAAATGGACAAATAACAGTTTAATCCAGGGAGATCAGCCAGTCTTGGCTTTTCACCACCCCTGAATAATGAAGAAAAGATTTATGTAAGATTCACATCCACATGCTGTATAAATCAATTTCAGAAGAAACACAGATGTGCCTATCAAGCAAGTGCTCATATTTTGCCTATAAGACAAAATAATAACAAATTCAATATGCAAAAGTAAAGCTCTTTATGAATACGAACAGATGACAAGCGTTTTAAGTTTTAACTCTTTAATCTGTCTGGATGATATCTTAAGTCCAAGAAGCTTACCAAGCATTTATTGTAAGCATCCAAAAATCTTTCTTTGGATTCCACCCAAACATTCAGCATGTCCAACTGAGTGCTGCCACGCAGCTTGTGTATATGATGATATTTTTCATCTGCATGATTTAGGTGTTGTTCTCAGGGCTTCACAACAAAATGATTGCAAATGCTATAAAAATACTCATTATGAACTCTCAATTGGCAAAAGTCGGGAAAACTTTGTGCACAGTATATTCACATGCAGACTCAATAGATATCATCTTGTGAGTTGATGTGAACTATATTTTAGCGTGTGCACCCGTGTTTCCCTAACCGCAAACAATGAACACAGCATGAGCACTCATGTACTATTCACGAACAAATGTTTATGGTTTTACAGCCTATCTTTTTTCGTAGTTATCACTGAACAAATATGCAGTGTTTAACTTTTTTTTTATGACTATAACATTTAGCCTATTTAAACATCTTATAACAGTTGGAGCCGATTGCCTTGTATAGGCAGTGCTTCGAGATGTAGTGCAGTTGTGCTTCGAGCAATGTGAATTCGAGTCCCTGCTTGGGGACCTTTCGTGATCCAATAAATAGATATTTAAGTATCTAAATTAAAACAGTAAGGGTTCCTACGCAATTTAGAAATATGGAAATTGATTTAAGTCATTTCCAGGAAATGCATGGAAAAAGGCAACTGCAACACTGCTATTTTATTTGCGCTTATTTCATTCATAAACTCATTTAGGCTAGCTACTTCACACACTTGTTACTGCGTTGTAATTTTAGAGGATTATGTAAAACAACATGAATTCTTTTGGCTCACCGGTTCCTGCAGAGTTTAAAAAAGTATTTCACTTAAGTAATTTGTAGGTCTGGAAAACCCATGGGGAAAAAAGAGAACAGAGTATGGAAAAATATTTTGACTATTTGCCCTATTCAGTGTTCTGAAATCGAAAATTAATAATTTCTAAATAAATTTATCATACATGTAGGAAGATTTCATGACAAACATTTAGTGAATGAATTAATTCAAGGCTAACATTTCATTATTCATTATACTATTTAATGGTCTTTTTTGAACTTCACTAAACATGTGCATGTGCCACGCAAACCAGCAAAAGTTAAGGAAGCAAACATGTAGGCCTAGTAGAAAATGTATCTGTATTTAAGTTGATTATTAGCCTATACTCTTTACAGAGAGCTGGTTTGGTTTTTGAGAGACGGAGATGTGTAGAGACGGCAACGCGGCTGTTTGATTGGCAATCGCGCTGTGCTTATTCATTCGCGTATCATATCGTAGCCTATAAGGTTTAAATCATTGCCTTTTATATATACACAAATAGTAGAATGTGTATGATGTAATATTTTAGGGAATATTATGGATACTCTTGCCAAGCTCTGATTTCTGAGAGATGCACGGAGTGGCAACAGCAATGCGGTGTTTGATTTGCGCTCTTTTCATTCATAATGTTTACGTTCATTCACTTTACACACTCATTGAGTGAATTTAGAGGTTTGTGTAAAATATTTCATCTAGTAAACACCAGGCTGTGCTGCAGCCTCAGCCGAATATTCGGGCAGAATTATTCGTTATCCATTATTCGTTTTTGAAGCCATTATCCGTGCCTTCCCGAATAAGGTATTCGGCTTCGGGCACACCCCAGTCTCAAGCCTCCAGGTTTTCATCCAAAATATCTGAAATTGTGTTCTGAAGACGAACTGAGCTTTTATGGGTTTGGAACGACATGGGGGTAAGTGATTATTGACAAAATTTTCATTTTGGGGTGGAGTATCCCTTTAACACCAATATTTACACAATGTTAGGACTGCCAGCTCTAACTCCGCTAGAGGGCACACCATCCCTTACCTTTGCCACTCAAAACCAGACTACATTTCCCATAACCCCTGCCTACATTCTCTGTCTCTACATTCCAGGCTGTCTATCAAACCAAAGAGACTTTCAAAACACTTAACTTTCTGTAAAGAAGCACCAAACATGGCTTCAGTGAATCACTGAATTTATATAGCAGTACATAAAAGAGATTTTCAGATTTCTCTATCATATAATTTCAGCTGTTAAAAAAACAAAAAACAATAGTGTTCAGTTATACTCTTGAAAGTCTGTTTTATACAGAAAAATCAGAGCATTGTACAATGAAAAAAAAAAAAACAGGTGTAACTTTTTTCACTCAGAAAATGTAAATTTCCCAAATAATTACAAAGAAACAGCACATTGAATTAAATACTCAGTTTTGAAGTAGAAAGATTAAAATAGTATTTTCTTGTAGTCTTGAAAAAAAAATATTTTTTTTTAGAGTGTATGCTGTAAAATCCACTGGCTAAGTAACACCTGGTCTAAATGTAAAACAGAGGTCCAAAGAGGTGCTCATGAACCTGGCCCGGGACAGTGTGCCTGAAAAGGAAGTGCTTTCATATCATCAAAGGCTGAGAGCCGCAGGTCTGGAACTGCTTCTGAGAGTTCAGGTATCCTTTACAACACAATGTGCCAGTGCCATTTCCAGGGGGTTCATGCTTAGCTATGCTAACATGCTTTTCTTCTCTCAAAAGACCTGTTGTGTTTGTCCTCCATCCTACTAACAGAGTGACTAAAGGGTGGAGTGCTGACAGCCAAAGAAGGTGAAGAACATGAGATAAAGACTGAAAAACAAAGTACTTCTAGGATCTATACTATAAGAAGTTTTCATACTGTTCATCTGCTCTTGACTTTTAGCCTCACTTACAGTACAGAACATTACAACCAGAGGTCAAACTATTTTGAATCACTGTGTAAATGAATAAAAATTATGAATATTAAATATTAACTATATATTGATCATTAAAGTTAGTTCATAGTTCATTAATGAATGTTAACAGAAGCAACTTTAAAATTTCTAAATGTATTATTACATTTTGAAATTAGATGGGAATCTTTAAATATCTACACAAAGGCCACATTGAAATTACGTACATATGGATATTGTATGCATACTCTCACACTTTATTTGCTTTTATTTTAGAACACTTGATGATTATCTAATCAAAATAACTAAATATGGCAGTCGCACACGGACAAATGTGCAATGCCGCATCTGGGACAACAGGTATCACACACACCGGACACAACCTCTAATTACAACTACTGTATCACACGCTCACATACGTAACAGACATTCTGATATATTCAACAGTGTCCATGAGATGTTATTTAAAACAGATAGATTTTAATTTTTAACAGTATGTATTTATTGCTTCATATTTAAAACTGAACAAAACTTTATGAAATGTTTCAAAATCTTTTTAATATTTAGCCCTGGAAATAAACAAAACGTTTTAGGATTTTGAAAAAAAGATGAAACAAATACAAATCATGACATGAAATGAAGAAGAAATATTAAATATTCTGCACTATTTCTAGGTGAAATATCAAATAATTACATTTATGACACTGATCATGTGAATCCTTTGCACAAAAGGTAAGATTTTAAAGAACAAGACGCTGTTTGGTTCATCTCAAATCATGATCATCAGGTTTCACACAAACTTATTGAGTTCATGCAGCTTGAATGCAAAAGAGGGACAAACAAAATACTAAGACATTCTGCAAGGTTAATTATTGCAATTCTATTTCATGTTATAATATAATTTAAAATGCACAATGTTGGATTAAACTAGAAAATTATGCAAAATAGAAGCATTTTCATTACTTCAGACCCTCACTGTATACATGCAGTTAAATCCACTACCTTTTTTTAGTGTTTCACCTGCCGAGTGACAGTGTATGTGCAGTCAACACTTTTCTCCCAAATATGCTGATTAAAGTGAATTTCATCAATGCAGTTTCACAGCAGTGCAGACCCCTCCTCTCCAACTAAGTCACACATTTCGACACACTGCCGCAGTGCTAATCGCCATGCCAACAGACACACCCACCCATGTGCACATATAAGAGAGCTGTGTTTTTGGACACAGTGGGTGTATCTACATGTATGTTTGAGTTTTGCAGACCAACGAAGGTCACATTCTTTTTTCTAAATCTCATGTCTCATGTGCTCTTCTTATACAAATAATCCTGCCAATCATAAACACACACACACACACACACACACACACACACACACACTGTGGCTGATGCAAAGACAAATCTGATAGCATACCGCAATGTGTTTTCCTTTTAGAGCTTACTGTACGTAGGGTGAGTCTGTAACAATGAGAGCTGGGTGTGTGTGTTAGTGTCTTAATGTGCATGTTGCGTCTGTGTTAAATCAGATGGTCTAGACTGAGCTCTGTGGCCTCGGCGAGAGGTAAAAGCACACTGAAAGGATATTGACTGTTACTGCAGAGACAGAGAGAGCGGGAGAGATGGGAGTACTGCAATGCAGACATCAGCAGTACCTAATCTGGCTGTGTCCAGTCCTGCACCTCATCCACCCTACACTTTACACCCTACAACACCCTTAAATGAAGTGCACACTGCAGCTTACACACAGCCACCAAAACAGCACAGTTTGCATTACCAGTTCAGTTCAAGCAGATTCATGTTATCACTGCCCTTACTTGTGAGAGTAACAGGAAGGAAAACCTCAAAATTACAGCCATACCAAAATAATTCCAATAATTTATTTTTATTTTATTTTTTGGGCTTGTTCTATGAAAATCCCTATAAAGGCATTACCGCAGACTTATGAAAGCTTGATACACTAATATTAAAATTCTGGTTGATAACATTAAGCTGATTATGATGTCAGAGATTACAAATATATTATGTTTTGTCTAATCAATTAAGTAAAAAATAAAAAGCAAAAAAATGAAATCAATCAACTACAAATGAATTTATACATCAGTTGGACAGTATGAAAAATTCTGGTTACAGTTCTGGTTAATAACAATAGGCCAATAATTATTAATAATTAATAGGCCAATACTGAAATTCTATACTATTTTGTCTAAATAATTATTAATAATTGATAATTACATAATCAAAAAATAAAATGCTAAAAACAAAAAAACAATCATTTTAAATGAAGTGAATTTAGAAATAACAACATTATAATGCACAGTACAAAAAAATCATTTTTAGATTAGCTAAATATTACATTTAACAATGCTATTAAATTATAGGTGTTTTTAAAGATTAAAGGCGCTGTATGTACATTTTTGACTCTACTAAAGCATAAAAATACCGTAATATGTCTGCATATATTTAAGAAACATGCTAAGTTAACATACTTGTTTATCTTAAAAACAATGCTACAATCAATTTTTCTCCTTTTAAAAAAGTGTGTTCCGGGCCGGAATGTTGGTCTCTGTTTTGGTTTGTGAAACCCGCCCACTGCCAGTTTACCCAATTGTATTTCGGCACCCCGGGTTGCCAGTTGGCGGGATACACAGAGTATTTCATTTCAGTCATGGAAGCTGGCAAACGAAAGGGGTCAGAGAGTCAATCTGGCAACCTGCGTGTGCTCAAGTCTGAGGAGGAGTAGTCTCAGCCTCAGACGTCACGCCCATGGACCGCTGGCTGAATGTCTGATGCATATGGGACACAAAAGTGGAAACACTTGGTTGAATTCTACAGGATTTCCGCGAGACGTGTGTGTCGCGTTCTTTAACGTTCTGCCTGGAAACAAAGATAGCGTGGCACCAAACCCCCCTCAAGAAAGAAGAAAGCCGTTTTGTTAACAACTGTGATGAAGAGCACTTATCAGGATCAATTAAACGCTGGATTTTCCAAAGTACGTGAAATATTTAAAGTTTGCGGCATAGAATCTTTAAAATATGTCCGAGAGTTTTACACACCAGTCTGTTATTGTGGTGACATTTCCACGCCTCGAAACATGACGCTGAACGAAACGAACTGTGATTGGTTGTTTGACATGTCGGTCATGGGTGGCCCTTGGCCAATGAAATCTGTCATGAATTCCAGACCTTCATCTGAAGCTACGCGAGACTAGAGGAGGAGGGACCAGGTGAAAAATACCCTCTCCAATATTTTTAATTTGGACTGCAATACCTAGTTCAACCACTCGGTGTCAATCCTACATACAGCACCTTTAACTTTAAGTGAGCAAAGGTAATCTAAATGGAAAATTAACATAGCCATAAATGTTAGTATTGTAATTTTACATGTTTTACCTAAATATTGACTTTTTATTTTACAGTGAAATATTACAATAATAATGATTCTTATTTTACGTAATATTTTATTGAATAATGACAATAATAAATAATAATAATAATAATAATTATTACTAATATTATTGATATATAACTCAACATTTTTGACCAAATTGCAGCCCTACAAACAAGCATTTTTTATTTTTTTATTTTTTTAAAATCAGAAAAATCAATATATATATTTTTTTTTTCACCAAATTGCACAGCCCTAGTGCCCATGTATGGCATTACAACATGAAGGCATTGCAACATTTTTTGGAATCATTTGCAGGGTCACATCACTATTAAATAAACCCTTACACTATAAATCTGAATATATGTCAGTTCTGCAACAGACAAAAATGAAGATGTAGTGCCAAATCACTTGCCATTTGTATGGGGGTCTTGCAGAGGTCTCTCTCAGTCACAAGTCTCTCCTGGTCAGTGACGTAGAGGCCTTTCTGAGCGAGGGCCTGGATGATGGCGTTGTGACCCAGCAGAGGTTTAGCCGCGTCGCTCCTGAGGATCAGACTCCCAGCACGGCAATACAACTCCGCAGAGAGCAGCAGAGACACAACAGGCGGCTTCACATGCTCCTGATCATACTGGTCTCGGTAGAATGGATCCTCCAACTCCTCAGGTACACAGTCTAAAGAGAAAGAGAGAGATTATGGTTGATTACACAAAAGTGTCCAAGAATTTGGAGGCTAATTAAAAAAAGTGATTATTCAGGTGGTTACGTGAAGTGGGTAAATCATTTTGTCACAAAAAAAAAAAAAAAACTACTATTCTTTTTTTTTAGGTGAAAGGAATAATTCTTTAATGTGCCTTTAAATCTTATTCAATGCTTGGTCAAACAGGCTGATCTGAGGTCAACGAGTGGAACCTGAAAAGAGAGACACAATGTTTTCAGACTAATCCCATTATGCCTCCCGCTTAATCCAATTTACTGAAGATCTTCAGAATAGCACCATACTGTAGACTCAAACACACACAAACAGACAGGTACAGGCATGCATGAATTGAGTCACACACACACACACACGCACACACACAGACTGCAATCACTGAGGAGCAAGCAACCACTATTACACACACGTGTAAACACCCAGGTAAAGGTATAGTCATGAGCACTTGCCTAAAAAACAAAGCAGTCATGATGCACACAAACAGAAAATAACAGCATCAGGATGTCAACATCTGCAGACTGACAATTCAGCTCTGTTTCTGACGCAGAACTGCGACTGAAGATGTCTGAGTTTAGAAGAAGAAGGAAATTCCTGGCACCCCATAATGCTTCAGTGTTTGAGTCAGACAACAGGTGATGTAGTTTCCTGCTCTTCCCGGGTCATTTCCTTTCAGTATGTCTTTGTGTGTGTGTGTGTGTGTGTGTGATCATTTTCTTTTCAAGCAGCAGGAAATATGTGTCTTAAAGGTGCAGTGCAATTCCTGCTGTTCCTGCTTAAAAATAAAGCATTACAAATAAAAATCATTAATAATTAAATAATTACTAATTACTAAAATATTTATGAAATAAATATATAATAAATAATTAAACAAAATTATTAAAATTAAATTAAATAAAAAAAAAACGGAAGAATTTTTTTAATTTAAGAAAAATAATTATTTACAAATTAAATAATTAAACATTAAAAAGAAAAAAAAATACTGCAAAAATATATATTAAATTAAATGTTATTATTTTTAAAAAATTTTTTTACAAGTTTAAACTAATAAAACTAAATAAATAAATGAGAAAAAAAACATCCATTTGGTTGTTGCATGATTAGTTGACCATCATTATCCATTTGCATTAAACACTTAATTCCAACATTAGCTTATAACTGCTGTCAAAGTTTTTTTGTGTATTTTAAATATTTACTTTAAAACTCCCCCTAACCTTTACAAATAGCTGCTGCGTCAATGGAAACCCTTTCCCCGCAGACTCCGCCAGTTCAGAGCCAAAAGCAAAAACACACACACACACACTTGCTTCTGTAAAGCTCACAGTTTTTCCTGAACAAGCTCATAAAGAGCTGCCTGGTTATGGAAAGGTTTTTTTCCCCCACATTTCATCCCAGCTAGATGGAGGACAGAGGCAGGAAGCGACTCTCGAAGGCACGACAAACACAGGCAGGAAGTGAGGGGTCAGAGAGAGCCTTCAAAAGTCAAAAGCCTTTCAAAAGTTCAAATCTGCCTTTTTGTGAGTTTAAATGTTACAGTAAGGAAACATAACTCAGCTTAATATAAGGTCAATTATCAAAGTTTTTTTCTGAAGATAATATCCTACATTCTATAGAGTTTTGAAGATGTTCTTGGCATATGCTTATAATAATCATTCCAAGTATAATGACATTGACCAATCTGTATGTTAAGGACAGCATGAAATGTCAACTGTAATTGTCTTTTCTTCTTTAATGTGAAACGGCTTCTCAAGCAATTAAAAAAGTAGAAGTAGAACAGGATTTGATTTTGTCCATCATTAACTAACTGGATGGTTGTTGTTTGCTAATTGCAAATTGGTTCATTCCATCGGTCTCATACTCATACTCAGAAACAAAGAAAGTAATAATTTTCACATTCCACATTATGAGTCCCTCATATGTAACATAACATGAGCGTTTGACATTTTTGGTCCTTAATAACAGTTTACAGAGAGAATAACAGTGCAAAGAGTCACATGTGAATGTCACACACTCCTAGCGCTCCTCAGGCTTCAGTGATGTAACAGAAACGAATGCTCTCTCTCTGTGTTGTGGTATGTGCAGTATGTCACAGATGTTAGTCTGGAGGGAAAGATAGGACATGGACAATGTCATTATGAGGGCCTACTGACACTCAAAACAGCTGTTTGTGGATTGTTTATTTTTCATTTCCGAGAAAAGTATCTGGGTGAACAGACATCCACCAGACTCTGTTTTCATTCTAAGGATGCCTTGCAATGGTGTGGCTTGTCTTCCTGTGTTTGTTTCTCATGCTGATCAGCAGTTTCATTCTGCTGTGAAGAGCAGTGACGGATGGGGAGATATTATCACCATTACAAGAAAAATACCATAGTACTTTGATAAATACTATATGAGGACCATATTCATGAACCAAGGTATTTACATAGTACTACCATGCAATATGCTGAGAAAAACACAGGATACAAAATACATGTTACTGTATGTATATGGTCCCTTGTGAAAAAGAAGTACACTTAAGCATACTTTTAAAACAAGTCTTTATGGAAATAATATACGTTAAAAGAATTTACTGAAGTGCAAATGAATGTAATGTTATTGGACACTTAATTGTATGTTATTAGCAAATAAAAGAAGATGTATTATTAAATTCTATTAAGTGCAATTAGTTAAATTTAAATGGATTTTTATTGTAATATTTAATAACACAACAGTTAGTAATTACATTTACTCCTTAGAAGCACAATAAAAGATTATTAAATCATGCACTTTAAATTAAAACTTTTAATCTGACATTAAACTGCACTCTTAAAGGGGTTTATCAATTAGATAATTTATCATTAGAGTTCATGAACACCAGCAACTCCAATGAGAAAAGCAGAATTTTCACACACACACACACACACACACACATACACACACGCACTCACTTCTGCCAGAAGCCATCTTCATCTTGGCCCTGTTGCTCTGCACTCCACAGGCGTTTCTGTTGTGGGCCGGACGGCCGCTCTAGCAATAAAAGACAAACTGCTAAGGCCATGCAAGTTTGATAGTCTGGGTTCATGTTTATTCCAGCATCCTCCATGGGGACATATTCTGGAAAATTCAATCCTATTACTGTGTGCAGAAGTGGGGAATCTGCTTTGAGCATTCATTATGGACTGTGGGGACGGACTCTGAGCCATAAGCCAGACAGCGGCCTTTCATGAGTCTATGTAGGGATCTAGGCTAATGATTTCTGCAGACATGGCAAGAGTTACCACCATGTAGACTTTATCTGAAATTCACTGTTTTTAACCTCTGTATACTGTTCTCATGAGACACATATGCACATAAAATACCTTTAAAATGAAAGAAATTCTAAATTTTATGTCTCCAAAGAGAACAACACATTTATGCTCTTTTCGTAATTTAACTAATTAATGTTTCCCATTAACAAAATCCCTCCAATAAACGCCCATGACGCTAAATTTAAAAATATGCCCACTGCATTTCTAAATACTGGTAAATACTGGTAAGGGAAAATAGGCACATTGACAAATTTTACTCCATATTTCTCAGAATATTTATTTTCAATATAGAGACATGATTTGAAGTCTTGTCAAAAACAACAACAACAACAACAACTGTACAGATCCCCTGTCACTGCCTAGGAAAAAATATACATTTTATTGAATATATGGTGAGCAACAGCAAGGTGTCACACTATATAGGGTAAGTTTTCACAATGGAAACAGGCTTTCAGCTAAATGTAAAAAGTAACAGTTCTGAAAGACAAAACAATTCAAGAAGTTTTTCAATCTTTTAAATGCAACATACCCCCAAATATGGTCATCCTCATGCAAAGGACCCCATCTTATAAAACTGAAAAGCCATCTACAGAATTTGTACAAAAACCCAATTTACACTGTGAAAAAATTATATTATAAATATGTCTAAAATATTAATTTGACAATATTTGCTTTCTCTAAAGCTACATTATTACATTATTATTCTTTACTCATTATAGTGCTGTTATTGTACTGTATCTATTTACTCATGTTACTTATTTTAACCAAATTATTTATTTTTATGTTTTACTCTAATGTTAGATTAATAATTAATACTTATTTGTAATATTGATATATTATTACTTATTTGTTTTTAATTTATTAAAAATAACTTTTTACAATGCCTTATGTAGTAATATATATATATATATATATATATATATATATATAATATATATGAGAGTGTTTTTTTACAGTCTTATGTCTTATATAATTTTCACGGACCCCCTCGCATTCCCTTGCGGCCCCCTGTGGTCCACAGTTTGAAAAATTCTATATTAAACCACTGAGATAGTGTTCAGCCCTTGTGACAACTTCCCCCAGCACTCAAAATCCAGATTTTTCAAACCGTTAAGCGCCACCTACCAGATCCAAAGGCTTTGGCGATGAGCCACGTCAAACTGCACGATATCTTGGCCCTGGTGAAATCATAGTGATCAACAGATCTGATCGTGGGTACGATGAACGTCCTCCTGCTCTCCTTGATCTCTGCGGCATCACCCATCTTGACATCTGCGCGTGGCTGCATCACGTCCCGCGGAGCGACTATGCGATCAAAGCGGTAGACGACATTCCCATGCTTAGATGTGATGTGAAATATAACGGATCGGCCCGAGCTCTCGTGTAGTCCAATAATCCTCCTCTCATATATTGATTATATACACGAAAAACAATCCCAACTGCATCCCCGAGCGCCGGATTTAATATCCAACAAGCAATTCCAGACGACTGCGGTAGTTCTCATCCGTTTCCCGGCATTATATCCTCAAGTTGGTATAGATGACAAAAATCAATAATTCGTAGGTGACACGAGCGCCATGACGAGGGATGTCAAGTTCAGTGGCGAAGAGAGGCGATCGATGAGATCACTGTTTTGTGTCATGATTTCTCATCTTCTTTAACTTTTGTATAACTGTCCTTCCTAAAATCTCTCCCTCTCCCTGCGGTCCGCCTGCCGCACTGGCCTGGAAAAAAGGAGAGAGATGACTGCGCATGCGCGAAACGCCCAGACACGCATCGCTGCTGGCGGAGGCAGATTCACGGAGCATCAAAGAAATAATATGACTTTTACACACCTCAGATGTTTTACTTATCTACACTACATTATATTTGACACATCTGTCCTTTCAGTTCTCTAAATACGCTACTGTGTTTGTAGGCTACGCTGTGTAAAAAAAAAATCGAACTCAATTGTTTGACTGTATAATGTTGCTAAAATTGTTTGCGTTTTACTTGCAGTAAATGTTAAACGTGGTGAATTCAGGTAAATTTAAACAATGATACATAATGGCTTAATTTACCTGAATTCCCTCCTGTACGTTTATCTGACCATTGAACCCTCATTCTTACCACATAGGCTACATATATATTTTTTACAATTAAAAGTAGTTTTAAAAATAGTAAAACTCCTCCTCAAAATAATCAGGGATTCAATGTACAATTTTACTTGATTAATTTCTTTAACAAAATATTATATGTGCCCTCACCACCCTTCACTGAGATCAGATATAAAAAATATATTAATATTAAAATATATTGTAAACATAGAAAATGAAGTAAGATGCTCATATAGTGTGTGTGTGTGTGTGTGTGTGTGTGTGTGTGTGTGTGTGTGTGTGTATATATATATATATATATATATATATATATATATGAAAGGATATAATTATATACACACTATAATTACATTAAAATATAATGAAAAATATTAATATATTATAATAATATATGTTATAATTAGTAAAACATATAGTAAACATTTACTTTTCCCACCATCAACAAATATTTGTGGAAAATGTAAAAAATCACTTTATTAAAATTAATTAGCAAGGTATTAATTAATGCAAACAACTGTCAATATTTATAAAATTTGACCAATTCCTTATTTTTTTTATTTTTTTTTTTCTTATGGTGTTGACTCACATTGAGCAACAGGAAAGGAAGAAAGGAGACTGCACCCAGACATACAGTAGATGAATACATATAATACAATAATACAAATAGATATTTAATTTTTATATACAATTTATAATATATATAAATAGAAATATTTAATATATAAACAACATATATTTTTCTTAAATATATACATGCATGTGTGTGTATCTATATACACATAATAAATATACACAGTACACACACATATATTATGTAAACAGAAACTTTTATTTTGGATGCGCAATTTATTTTAATCACAGTTAATGGTTTGACAGCACTAATACATATATATATATATATATATATATATATATATATATATATATATATATATATATATATATATATATATATATATATATATATATATATATATATATATATATATATATAATACAACATATCTCTATGTTAACTAGATTATTAATAAAAAAAAAATCACTAAATGTTACCATGTTCAATCAATAAAATAAATGCATGATATTAACACCCAAAACTAATGAAGTGGGGTTGTAACTCTGATGTTTAAGCAGTTAATTAGCGAGTGGAGTCTTAACTGTGACGTGTTGAGGCAGATGTGAGTCTTCAGGTTGTGTTACTCACCAGCAGGATCAGATCTGTCAGACAGGAAGGGGTGTGACCACTGCTGCGGCCGAGTCCTCTGACTATCAGTTCTGGAGAATAGCTGTAATTACTGCCCTCTACCCACATACACAACCCTTTCATCAAACACACACACACACACACACACACACACACACACACACACACACACACATACATGTGAGAGAGAGCGAGGCTTCTAGTTCTCAAGCACAAATGGAAGTCATTTAGCCTACTGAACTCCAACAGATATGAGAGAGAGAGAGAGAGAGAGAGAGAGAGAGAGAGAGAGAGAGAGTGTGTGTTCCACCCAGATGTGACTGAAATCTCTCCTGCTAATTTTAGCAGCTGGCTTCTGTTACTCACTGTTAAACCTTCTGACCCTGTTTGAATTACATCACACCAGGAAGTCATTCTGTGTATCAAATCAGATGGTGAAGAACCACTGAACTTAAAAAAGTTAAATTATAATTAATACATTTAATCTTCTTATACTCATGCCCTCCTGTTTGTGCTTTCCCATTTCACTACTGAAATCAATGCCAACTGTGCAGACAGAGTAATGTCGCCCTCTAGCGGACACCTGCGCACCCTGCACAGCTTCATTTGGGATGGATGGGAGCATGTACTGCATTTTTACAGCCTGTAAACTTTAGAGCCTTTTAGTTACAGTTTTGTACCTTTCAGAGATTTTTAGAGTTTATAAAAATAAAAAATAAAATCACGAATGAAAACGTATGAAATGGAAATAACTAATGTTAAAGGTCCAAACATTAATACAAATAACGTGATTTGTTCATAAGTGGCAGACATTTCTTGATCTTGGAATGTCAAAAAAAAAAAATATAATAAAAAATAATATTTAAAGCGATATAATGGTATTTATGAGGATGATGATGATAAAAATAATAAATAGGTCCTTAACACACGTAAAGTAAAAAAAAAAAGGATAAATTGAAAAAAATAAAAATACATAGAGAATTAAATGCATAACAATACACACGCCAAATAAATAAATAAATAAACCTTAAGATTGGATTTCAATTTTCTTATATTTCTTTTCTTACATTGCTTTACAAGACAACATCTGGAGGTTGAGCTGCGTTGTTGTATTTCTACCACAAGATGGCAGCATTAATTTTTCATTTATTCTCCTTTTTCTTTACAATCATCATTTTTAGACTATAAAAAATACACGACAGAGAGAGAGAGAGAGAGACCATTTGAAGATTCCTTCCTAAAACTGATATTGACTAATCTATTTATAAAATTTATATTGATTTATATTATGATAATTCTAATTAATGATCATGGGATTAACAATAGTTTTGTGTAAATAATCTGAAAAAAGCCAAAGTATCCAGCCATCTGATATTATAAGACATATAGCGAAAAAGTGATTTAAGAATCATGAGGATTTGTTTGCATTTAATTATTATTATTATTAATAGTAGTAGTAGTAGTAGTAATAGTAGTATTTTCTGGATTTCATGGCTCTATCAACTCTCTCCTTTTTTCCCTTATTGTATATAAATGATGGTGGAGCACATGAGTAAAGAGAGCCAGTCCCTCATAAACATTCAGGAATGTGTTATGATTGCGAACATCAGAACCTTTGATTATTCACAATGACGTTCAATTCAAATTGTGTGCCATTATCATGCTAAATGCTACCAGCCTCATCCAGCCCCCCAAAACCACACACACACACACACACACACACACATAATGTGCTGCGTATTTCATACAAAGATGCCTTCACACAAACACAGCACCGGCTGTGTGTTTTCCACTGCATCTATTCACTGACCCCCACCCCAACAGGCCCTACACCCTCCCATACACAGAGGAGCCCCATCCGTCATAAAGCAGCACACAAAAGGACAGTTCAGGCTGTTGCTCGTGTCTATATGTCTATGTATGCAGGTCTCTGTGTGCTCTTTGCTCTACACTGCCAAACTGCTTCCAGATATGACCCAGCCGACGTCAGTGGCCTTCCCTGTTATCGCAGATACTCCCTCTGTTTGCCCATGTAGCTGTACATTTCTATAAACCCTTTTAACATTCACAACACAGAACTGTTTCATTTGAAACATTTTAGGGAGGCTGCAATTGAAGTGCACAAGTCATTCTCTTTCACATGTTTTGTGTCATACATTTACATACTGATATATACAAAGACTTGAATTTCACAAACTCTGGCAAGGACATGTCTGGGTCATATTTTAGCACCAAACCAAAAGTATAAAATAAGAATTTTGCATTAATCCTGGTTTTAAAAACCACTTGGAATTTTGGATTATGATTATTTTCTCAATTCTTATTAATGTAACATAAACAATTAAATAATACATTACCGTTCAAAAGATTGTGATTGGTAATATTTAAAAAATAATAATAATAATTTGTTGTATTTTTGCATTTATAATATAGTTTAAAATGAAATTTGTTCCTGTGATGACAAAGCGAAATATTTCTCAATAACAATGATGAAAACATTTTTTTTTTTCAAGATTCTTTGATGAACAGAAAATTTAAAAAAACACTCTATTACTGTATTTTAAATATATTTTTTGCATCATTATGATTATGAATGCTTTTATTGTCACCTTTGATCAATTTAATGCATCCTTGCTGAATAAAAGTATTTTATCATTTAAACATATTAAAGTAATGAGAATTTAGAGGGAAAGATGCTTAATTGTCATAAAAAATAATGTCAATGTATGTATGAAAGAATAAATAAATAAATAAATATATAATGTTCCAAAAGATAGAGAGTTCCAAAAAAAGGGTTTATTCAAAATAATAAAATAAAATCTTGTTGTTTCTTTTCTTTTTTTAAAAAATGTTTTAATATTTTGATCTGCATTTAATAAAAGGTGTTTATATTTATATTTAAAGCATTCATTAATATTAAAATGTAGACATAACCATGGTAGACAATCTAGGACCACACTGCAGTTTTGTGCAGAAAGTAAAGGGAGGAGATGGAGTGAGCATGGCAGACGGGATCACTCTTGCGTGCTTGGGTCACTGTGGGGTATTTTTAACGCTCACAGACCTCAAGGCTGTAGTTAGAGGGTGGGGTCACGCTGGCCTGTGCTTTCCCCACTGGCAACACAAACCTGTATTTATCTGAATAAAATCCAGAGGGGAGTCTGGACCATATGCCCTAAGTTTATCTTCTCTTAAACGTTGTGACTTTGCAGCAGTGACACAGAAACTACACTGGATCTGGCTTGTTTTGTGAATTTGTATGAAACAAAGGGATATTCCACCGTCTTGAAGTTGTAGCTTAAAATGTCCAGGAAAACAAGCAATGGAACTCGATTCATCTTTTCTTTTACAATATGCTTTAATGAGAATCGTTGAAATAGGCTTTTTGTAGTTCCACCCCATTTTCCCTCTTCCTGGCATGCGCTGAGGTATGAATAATAAATATGGTTAAAATTAAGATAAGCACTTTGCTCCCCATTACTTGCATGTTTCTCAGAAAACATGAGATGAAATATGTAGAACAATTTAAAACAATCTAAATAAACAGAAAATGTTTGAATGTAATTCTTTTTTAAATGTCAACTTAAAAGGATAGCGCACTCGAAATTAAAAACATGTCATCATTTACTCAGCCTCATGTTGTTTTAAACTTCTACGCATTTCTTTCTTCTGCAGAACACAGAAGATGATGTTTTGAAGAATGCTGGGAACAAAACAACACTGGAGACTTTGGACTTTTGCTGTATACACAAAAACATTGAGAATTTTCTTTCTTCTTTTATGTTCCACAGAAAAAAGTCTGAGTAAATGATGACAGCACTTTTTTATTTTTAGGTGGACTGTCCCTTTAAGAATCTTCTAGCGACAACTTAATCTAAAAAGGTAATTGGTATAAAGATAGCAGATTTTCAGTCGACATATACAACATAAATTCAACATAAAACAAATAGCAATGCAAACTGTTGCCTTTATTTATTTATTTATTTATTTATTTATTGAACACTTCATTTTTTACTGAGGACTGTTTGTGTTTTAACACTAAAATTCTCAACAATTTCAAAAATAAATGAGCTGAAGTAAAGATGCATTAGATTATGAAGAGAGATTCAGAGTGAAAGAGAAAGGGAAAGAATGACACGGATTGCAACAGAAAGAGAGAGAACTTCCCTTAGGAGTTCTGTCGAGTCTTTTTCTGCATGCGTGAACAGTAAATGTATTTTCTCTTGCTAATTAAAAGTTCAGTTATGTTTATTTTCATTTGTGCTGCTCCAGTTATGCTAACACATTTTCACGTGGCCTATATTTTCCCTGAATATCTTTTTGCTCTTTTCATAAACTCTGTGAAATGTCAGCTAGCGTGACACAAGAACAGACTATTTTCTGAAATGATGCTGCTGATTGGTCCTCAGATCCAATACTGACTGACTGATTGTTGATAAATGTGCTTTAAATGATCAGATCTTGACCAATCACATTTCCATTGATCTTCTGAAATCTTGCGGTTTGATGTACTGTTTAAACAACTCAACAATTTCTCTATTCTAAAAAGAGCATCAATTTAAGCTAAACAGCAAACACTTCACAAGCAGCAAAAATTATTCATTTATTTAGTCATATCTGGCTTAAATCCCTTTGAATCAATTGAAATCCAAATTTCTCTCAGTTACTGTAAAAGTAAGTCTTTTGCCATGCTGCTTAAAGGGATACTCCACCCCAAAATGAAAATTTTGTCATTAATCACTTCGGGACACAATTTAAGATATTTTGGATGAAAACTGGGAGGCCTGTGACTGTCCCATAGACTGCCAAGTAAATAACAATGTCAAGGTCCAGGAAAGGTATGAAAGTCATCGTCAGAATTCTCCATCTGCCATCAGATGTGCAATTTGGGTTATATGTAGCGACGGGAACACTTTTTGTAAGCAAAGATAACAAAAAAAATGACTTTATTCAACAATTCCTTTGTCAACCGTCTCCTCTGTGTCTCTCCATATCACTTTATGCTCTTCTGTATCATCCACGCCACAAGGATGTGCCGTTTCTACATATATTTAGCTTTGATTTGAAAGAAAACAGCGCATCCTTGTGGGGCGGATGACACAGAAGAGCATACACAGCATACGGTGATATGGAGAGACACAGAGGAGACTGTTGACAAAGGAATTGTTGAAAAAAGTCGTTATTTTTGTTTTCTTCACTCACAAAAAGTTTTCCCGTCGCTTCATATAAACGAGATTGCACGTCTGATGACAGATGGAGTATTCTGACGACGACTTTCATACCTTTTCTGGACCTTGACACTGTTATTTATTTGGCAGTCTATGGGACAGACTCAAGCCTCCCAGTTTTCATCCAAAATATCTTATATTGTGTTCTGAAGACGAACAGAGCTTTTACGGGTTTGGAACGACATGGGGGTAAGTGATTAATGACAAAATTCTCATTTTGGGGTGGAGTATCCTTTTAAGTCATAAATTTGGAAAATGAACCAGCAGTGCGTCATTCCTAAATATCTGAAAAACTGATCAGAATTGGGTGCAGTGTCGATCAAGTCAAAAACATTGAGAAATCTGTGACACACAAAGTTGAATATATACAGTAACCACATGACCACTCACATTTACTAAGCTACAACACATACAGTATGTGGCATTGAGCAACTTAGCCCACCTAATCACTGTGAAGTAATAAAGAAGAAGAGAATAGATACAATTATCATTAAAGACCATAAGACAAAAAATATTTTCCCAGCTGGTATTTAATGATAAGAGTAAGAGGCAAAGTTCACCAAATATTATGCTGCTCTCAACTCTCAGTATTAGAAACAAGCAGCCTTGACCTTAAAGGAATAGTTCATCCAAAAATGAAAATTTACTGTACGCATTCTCAGGCCATTCAAGATGTAGAGTTTTATTTCTTTATCAGAATAGATTTGGGGAAATTTAGCCATCATTGCCATTCATCGTCAGAATGAGAGTCCAAACAGCTTATAAAAATATCAAAATAATCCACAAGCAATCCACACAACTCAACATCTTGTGAAGCAAAAAGCTGTGTGTTTGTAAGTAACAAATCCATCAAAGTGTTTTCATTTTAAACTGTCCATAATTCATAATAACTTTTCCTCCAGTGAAAAAGTCCATCCTCTGTTGTCCTCTCACATCAAAATTTAAAAAAACGTTTTGGACTTGATCTGTGCATATTTCTCAGACAAATTGACTTTTCACTAGAGAAAGTAATATTAAGACTTATAAATTAGTATTTCAGCTTAAAGGAAAAAAAAGAGAAAAAAAAAAACATCTTGATGGATTTGTTTCTTACAAACACACAGCTTTTCACTTTAACAAGATGGACTGGAGCCGTATGGATTACTTGTGGATTGTTGTGATGTTTTTATTAACTGTTTGAATTCTCATTCTGACGGCACCCATTCACTGCAAAGCATCCATTGCTGAGCAAGTAATGTGATGCAAAATTTCTCCAAATTTGTTCAGATGAAGAAACAAACTCATCAGCATATCTGATTGGCTGAGGGTTAGTCAGTTTTCACCAAATTTTCATTTTGGCTAATGTTTCTACACAGATTGTCTTATGAATCTGTGCCTTATGAATGTAAAGCAGGCTTTGCAAAGAGACTGTTTTTGAAGCATGGGGCACTGCCAACTAAACTGGACCAGACAGACAACCCACATCCTACAACCAAGCATTGTTGCTCACTTCAGACAAAAAGAAGGCTTTTGGATCTCACAGAAAATAATAAATAAATAAAATGATTAAAAAACCCACACACATGATATGGCCCCTGTATGCTTTGTAAATCATCAGTGGAAGCGTTTTACTTTTCATGTTACATATGGTTCCCATTTAAACTGCATACAGGAAGTGGGTATGGCCTCAGTTTTTTGCAATTGTTTAGGACATGTTTAGGAAACATTCATTATCATTCCTAACGATTGAGTCTACTGTGCATTTAAGTGCCACTTGAGTTTAATGAAACTGTTTACTCGCACATAAACAGGCATTGATTTTATTGTTATATGGTTTGAGTCAGGACGCAGAGTTTGGTCTTATGGCTGCACAGCAGAAAGTTTGTTAAAAGAGAATGATGAGCAGCTTTGTGGAAATTCTCACTGTCACGCTGGAACTGCATAATATTGAGACAAAATCTAAGAAAACAATGATCATTCAATACTAAAGACCCACAACCATGAAGACTATCTGAATACTGTTACTGAAATCTAATATCAGCTATTTCCTCACCCTGGACACTGACTAGAGATTCTTTCCACGTCAGTTCCATCCCATTTTCCCCTCACTCATATATTTTACTCAAAATAAATAATAATCTGTGAAACTCCAGGTTGACACTGTTTTTTATGACTAAAGTGAAGTGGCAGAGGACAATCTTACTGTTCAAAAGCTCCTCCATTTCATGGAGGTCTCAGTTATGATTAAGTGAAATATGAACTTTATCTTCACATTTATCTTCATAAAGAGTATCGAAGCAGGTATATTCCTACATGCATATTAGTATAACAATGAGTGATGTACTAAAAGAGTATAGAGCTATAAACTGAATGGGCCACAGGAGTCATCATATTTAAGATTATATAAAGAAAACAAAATAGGAAAAGTAAGTGATCTAGGCAAATTACCATTTACTCTCAACAACATCTCAGTCCAATTATATATTTATCTAGCTTCATTTAGGAATGAGAGCATTAACAACAGTGCTAAGATGCTGTTTATAAGATTGTATTGTTATTACTTCACGCCAGCTTCAGGTGTGTGACTTTAGTTTGTCCGCTATGAAATGACGTGTGTAAAACGCTAAAGCCAGCGGGCAGATCTGCTATCGATGCAAAGCCACCGTCAGCAGCAAACACCAACACATCCTCACTTATATCCCAATGAAAAGAATTAACCCAAGCGTTCAGAAAATACCACAGCAAATCCTCATCCTCCTGCTTGCTTGCGTGTGTGCGTTTTCACCACTGATAAAGCCGCTGGTTGTGCTTACCTTCTCTCATCCTCAGCATTATTCTTCATGCTTTTTTGCCTTGAATAGTCAGATGTGTAGGAGTGCTGAGCCAGAATCTGTTTATATGCCTGAGATTGTGCCAGGAAAAGGGAAAAATCTGATTTGAGATCAGCATTTTAACTGCGAGATGCTTTGTGAGGTGCTGTTAAATACAGAGATGGGAGAAATTGAGATGGTGGGAATAATGTGTTTATCAAAACAGTAAGAAAGACAGTGTTGCTTGCATCAGCAAAGTGGAGAAAGAAAAGTGGACAGAGATGCATACATGCCCATAAACGCACATACTTACATACAAAGTTACATATGTTGCTCCAGGATGGTCTTCAGGCCTCCTGGATGTTTTTCGGCCGCTTATATAAGTGCAAACTGTCCGCTGTGATTAGGGTCAGTCCACACAGGCACAGCTCACGCACACAAGCATGTCACTTCCTGTTTGCCCACCTCTCTGCCTTCCCCATGCCCCATGGGCTTCACAGTTCCTGGAGTAAACAACACACACAACGCAGCATTATTGCAGAGGTCATCTCATTACCAGAGAAATGATAGTGATTTTCCAGCATTTAAGCATTTGATAAACTACATGTACATCAGTTGAATTCAGGTTATATCAGCCTTTAGTGTTGGGTTGAGTTTCTGACCTTACAAAATGTGAACTCACATTCAAGGTTTGAAATATTTTGGGCCAATATTTTTTACCATCTGGACTTTTTTTTTCTTCTTCAGGAATGAAGCAAGGATTATAAACAAGTGACACATTTTCATAAAAGATTCATTTTCCAGCATGGCATCAGTAGCATCTTTTGGTGCCTTCAGCCAATCAGTAAGCAGAAATCACAGATTAGGTTAACCTTTTCCAGGTTTTATAATCATCCTTACTCTAAATTGAACACATAAAAGTCAACACATTATATTTATATTACTATATTATAGTTTTCCAAAAACAGGAACATTAAATAATGTAAATTAAATGACCATGTGCACATTTGAACACTTGCTTCCTTTGTGTGAATTTTTACCTTTGAAATACTTTTATTGCTATTATTTAAAAATACAAATGTTTTTAAATAGGTAATTCCAATCATATGAAATAAATAGTTAAATAAATTTTTTTACAATTATATTTTGTGCACATATTAGGTCTTGCAAAAACAAACAAACAAACAATAAATATATATTAAATGTATATATTAGCATTAATACAGCTGTATTTTTTGTATTATAATATTTATTATTATTATTATTATTATTATTATTATTATTAAATTTAATATTATTAATGCTTTGTTATTCCTTTAAAAATTATTTGAATTTGCCAGGAGCTTGACAAATCCATTGTCCGTTGATATATATGTAATTTTGTAGTGGGTTTCTTGAATATGTATATTATTTTTGTGATTGAAAAGTCAAACATTCCTATTTCCACTTTCATTGTCAGAACAGCTGTATTACTGTCTAAAAGACATATGGAAAACATTATTTTTCTACTGCAAAACTGTTTTTTCTTTTTCTTTTCTTTTTTTTTTTTTTTTTTTTGTCTTTTTTATAATGTGACCAAAAACAAAAATTATATACTGCACAAAGCATCACAGCTTGTATCCTAACAGGAGCCAGTACGAAAGGATTCTGGCTTTGCTGCACTGGCCAACTGGCATTTAGGATAGGATTTAAATTGCATTATGCCTTTTTGTTTAAAAAAAAATCCCAGCAATTGAGTATATCTTAGGGTGGCTGATGAAAAATGTTTCAATTTGCATCTTTATATCTTGTTTAAGTAACATCTGGATGTTTCACTGGAAATCTGTCAAAGACACTTGGAAAAAAGGAAACATAAAATTATTTAAAACAATCTCATTTAAATCTGATCAAATAATCCATTCTCTGAATCTGTATAAGGTCTTCACAGGGTATTTGGAAAGCTAAACCTTAGCACAATAACAGTACTACATGCCAATAATTATGGTGCTTATTATTATTTTTCTGAGACCAAAATTCTTAGTCCTAAAGCTTTCAAACTCCATGCATCTATATCTGTCTGTTATGGACTTAAGGCTTTTTAAAATATGGCACAAGACTTTGACTTGACAAGTTGTCCTTTTTTAGTAGCTTTTGATTAGAGGGACACTATTCTGTTTTTGTGACACTGTAAATTTTGACATGTGAATCATATGCCATAAATCTGTGGAATAAAACACAGAGAACCAAAGGTCATGTGATTTACAGAAACCAAGCAAACTGATTCAAATTCCTTGTTATTCATAGATGGTTGTACTGTCTAAACTCTATCTATTACTAGCATAACACAGATTTTGTGTGAGCAGCTGACCTCTGTGAAGATATTTTCAACAGAAGTTTGAATACACTTTCCTGAAATACTGTAAATATGGATTTATAAAGCAATAGCATGTTTATTGATTTACTTTACTTTTACAGACACTTTTATACAAAGTTTAACTGGTGTTTTCCTTAGGAACTGAACGCACAACATTTATATTACCAGTGTCACAGACTTTGTTTCTCACAATTCTGACTTTATATCTTGCATTTCTTTTTTTCTGCTATAGAATAGAAAATAAAAAAGTAATTGCAACTTTTTATTGTGAGTTTATATCTCACAATTTTGAATTTACAAAAAAGAGGCAGTTTTTTGTCAGAATTTTGAAATATAAAAGAATTGCAAGAAAACTGTCTGAATTGTAAGATAAAAAGTCACAATTACCTTTATAAAAAAGCTTCCATTAAATACTGATGAGAATAGATGAGAAGTGATACGTCTTCTTTTTTTTAATATTTATGTCTTGAGGAACAGAAGTTTAAAGTCCAATTAGAAAGTAGAAAATCAATGCAAATGGCTTTTTGAAAACAGATAATTAATGCAAATAGATGCAGAAAAGATAAAGTTGAAAAGGAGGGTTATTTATGACTCTAAACAGATATATAATATAATTGAAGGTCTGAGAATAGCAGAGATGGTTGCTGTCAAGAGTTATTAGTCACATCCAATCAACATCACTCCACTCAATCCTGATTGGCTAAACCCCTGTCAATCAAACCCAACTTCTGTTTAAAGCTGCTTTTGAGTTGTGTGCTTCTAAATACCTGCTCTATGACCTTTTGAACTTTAAGATTAAATTAATTTCAGTGGCTTGCACATCTCGGCTCAGTACTAGGAAAATTAAAAATACTTTTAATGCTGTTA